>NW_026879281.1:0-266619 GCF_032173495.1 Musca vetustissima
CAAAGTATCAAAATTTTTAAAACTTGTTAATTAAATATTAACCGAATGGAATGTCCGATTACATCCAAACATTGCAAAATTTAATATTTTTACCAAACCTAGAAAAAGTCCGAATATGGGAACCATCGACCCACTCCTTTTGTTACCTACTCCACAAAAGTTCAACATTTTAAAAACGTGTAAATTCAACTTGAAGCTAATTTAATGGACGATTTTATCCATTGTGGGTACATCGTTAGCAACCTTCCCACAGAGGTTCAACTCTTTGATAAAATTATAAATTCAACGACTTTTTTCATATTATTGGCAATAACTTTTATGTATATGAGCAAATTCCGGCCATACAACATATAAAGTTGTCGAAGGATGCTATAAACATTAAAATATCCTCCAACACAGCTTGGTGCTAGGTTCTGAAACTCTTTTACACAAAAGAAATCCATTATTTTTATATGAAGTATAGGACTTTATTTAACATGCTTCGGAATGTTCGATTTGGTCTATATGCACGGTTTTGTTGTGTAATTTCTTGACATTTTAAAGGTAGCTTCATAATGACTCTCTTATAGAAGTGCTGTCCTCTATTTGCAAAAAACTCTAGTAGTCGATTTTCACAATCCTCCCTAGATACCAATTTTTTATCATTAAAGGAATTTTAATGATGGCGGATGTATTAAACTTCCCAACCAAGCTCCCGAAGTTTCTGGCGAGTAACTGTGGACGTGTGTGGTCCAGCGTTGTCCTGTGGTGGAACACTCATGTTGGCCAATTCTTGCCGTTTCTTGGCAATTGCTATCTTCAAACGGTCCAGTTGTTAACAGTAGAGATCAGAATTTAGCGTTTGGCCATATGGAAGCAACTCAAAATAAATAATCCCTTTCCAGTCCCACCAAATGCATAGCAGAACCTTCCTGGCCGTTAGTCCTGGTTTGGCCACCGTTTGAGGTGTTTCACCGCTCTTTGACCACGATCGTTTCCGCACATGGTTATTGTTTATGATCCATTTCTCATCTCCAGTCACCATCCATTTAAGAAATGGGTCTATCTCATTCAGTTTGGCCAAGGCTTCACAGATGCAAATTCGATTTTTAGCTCCTGAGCGATGTTACAACTGCTAACATGCCGGCCTAATGGATTTCTTTTTCCCCAAACTAATATATAAACCATGGGCAACAATGTTATAAAACTTTACTCGTGTAGAGCTTAAAAACCCTAGATTTAAATTTTTCTTTCTTCTCCTCTCTGTTTTCTGTCATGTACCTTGGATTCCTGACCAATAGTGCATACGTAGAATGCAAACCTTCTGTTAATATCCTAAATATAGCTATAATTAATGTATTCTATAAATCTTCCTCTGATAAAAAATACCGGCCTTCCTCCATAAAGCTTTTTGAAATCGAATCGTACCTTTGGTTCTATTTCCATCTTTTTTATTTAAAATATATTTTCAAATAAATTGGAGCAAAGAAAATAATCGCACGATGGCAATAAGGCAATAATTTTCTATCTTCACACTAAATCTCTTTAGTACGGTATGTATATCTAAGTGATTTGAAATATTTTTTTTAAATACTTCAAAGAATTTGAGAATTTGTCAAAAAATGTTTACCACAGATCATGTTTATATTATGTGAACCCCACTGCGTGTATTTGGATTCAATCAGTCAAAAATCAAAGTAGTCGATCATCTTGATCATACATGTTGCGTTCAAAACTTCATACCACTATGAATGATTTATGTTTCCCCTGTCATAAACCACAAAAAAAAAATGATTACAATGTAAATGTCAAAACATCGGCACGTGTCTAAAACGGGTTACAATGTCAAACATTGTCAAAACCTTTGCGGCTAATCAGCACTTGTAATATAAATAGCTATAAGCATTAATATTATCTGGCACGCTTATTTATTAAACCACAAAGAGAGAACAAGAGAGGAAGAGAATCAATATGAGCATATAAAATAGGGCAATATACAATTCGTTTCAGTCTGACATAATACTATGTTGATGCGGTTTTCTTTGTTATTACTCTTTTAGTAGTTGTTGTTGGTGTTGTTGTTGTTGCTGCTACTGTTTTGTTTGTCGTTCTTGTTGTAACTTGTGTTGATATAATATGATCACATATACATTCACACGTACATACAATGTTCTGACTGACCTACCCTAATGTTAATAATATGTGTTAATATAATAAATATTTATAAATGTCGATGAAAAACATCAACAAGAACAGCAACAACAACAACAAAATTTAACACAACACCAACTATGAGATCGACACGACATGAGAGTAAGAGTTATGTGAACGAGTGAGCGAGGGAGGGAGAGCAAGCGGTAATAATCACTATAAAAATGCGTATACGAATGAAAACAACAACAACAGCAACCGCAGCAACAACAACACAAACATGTAAAAGAACTACCTTGAGGGTCGACTTGATTGATATGTGTAAATATGTAATGAAATAATAATAATAATTATAATGAACAAGCACAAAACAAAATAAAGGGAGCTGGGAATAATGGGCTATGGGATGGGTGTTACACTGTCTGGCAGCAAATCATCAGAGAAAAAGCAAAGAAAAAAGACATGCTCGTGTAACATTCATTCAATAATGATGCAATGTATTACATAGACACTATGGATGTGTGTGTGAGTATGAACGCATCATCATGTGTGAACGGCAATTCTAATACAATCACAATAATTTATTGAATTTTTATAGTTCTCAGCTCTCAGGGCGAGCGTCAGTCAGTTAGCCCGTATATTTGTATTTTATTTATTTATTTTCTTATCGGCAAATTAATGCAATTAATTGTTGCAAATGCGTTTTGTTTTTTGCTTTGTTTAAATTAAAAAAAGTATTTTACAATTTTTGTTTTACTTTAAACGACGAACTTCAAATTTTGCGAAAATGCTGACAAAATAAATAAAAAATAAAGCAGGTGGTGTGTAATTATATTTTTATTTATATATTTGGTAATCATCAAACAAAAAAAAAATTGAACAATTGTACATATTTAATTTAAATAAACCATTTTTGTAGTTAAAAAAGGGGGCAATGCGTAAAAAATTATTCACGTTCTATTGAATCGATTATTATATATTAGTCTTCAGTGATATGCTGGACAACCCACTATTTTTTTTTTTTTTTTATAAATTCCAACAGATTATGAAAGAGGGGCTAAAAAAGTCACACGTATCGGCGTTTTGAAAGTTGACGCTGGGAGGTAACCTAAAAAGGGAGGGCAATATTCCCCCTTTTCAAGAAATTTGATAATTTTCGAATTATGATCTCTTGATATATAGTGTCTTCGACAATATTACTGATAAAATGTCGAGAAATATTTTGGAGTATAACTTTAACCCTCAACCCACTCAATGATCGCCATAATGCTTTACCATAAGTCTCACAATAGACTTAAACTCAAAAATCAGCCTTAATGTCAAAAATCTTTTTAGGTTACCTCCCGACGTAAACTTTCAAAACGCCGATACACGGGTTTTTGAAATTTTGTTTATCCCCTCTTTCATATCCCGGTAATTATTTTTTGTGTTGCACAGTGCAATAATATAACCTCTAGCGGTCGGTAGTCTTTTAGGGTGATATGTCAAAAAATGCAACTACTTTGCAAATTGTCTGTCAGGAAGTATTTTATGGAAAAACGAAACATGAACTCTAACATACAGAAAAAGGACAACAATTCAAAATTGTCTGCTCAGATGCTGTTGAATCCTCAAGGAACTTCAATCTTTAAGTACACTCCCTTCGGTTCGAAAATGTGGTTAAAATATTAAATCTCTATAAGAGAAAGACTTTTTTGTTATATATATGAAACGAGCACCGTTTAAGAGAAAAATATAATTTTTGTAAGGGCGACGAATTTCAGATATTGATTGAAAACTTCGTTTAAGAACAACGACTTTCGCTGATCCGAAGTTCTCTTAACTAAAAATCCTGCTTAAGGGGTCATTAGCGTATTTTTAAAAGGCTGACAAACATGTAAGAAACTTCCGACGGATGGAACCTACGGACTTGATCTAGGCTTGTTAACGATAATAAGCCTGTGGACCAATTTAGGGAGGGCGTAAAATTAAACTGAACTTATTTTCTATATTAAATTTAAATATTTTTTTTGAGGCCAAGGCCGCGATATAACGGTACCCATTGGTTATACAAATTTAGCAGGTTCCACTATTTACCGTAGCCTTCTTATAATAATATTTTGAAGCCTTATACACTTTTCCACTTCTGATTCTTGGGATTAAATGATCGGTACAGCGACATTTTTATACCCTACACCATAAGTTGGAGTGTATATTAAATATGTTTGCAACACCTCGAAATATTCAGAGACCTCACAATTTATATATATATTCTTAATCAGAATAAAATTCTATGAAATCACGATATAGACCGCAATATTTAAGCTAGAGCTCTAAAATGTTATCAGTACTCCTATGATGTTTATTATTGCAAATGGAATATATCGGTCCATGTTTTGGTATAGCCCCACGTTTTTTCAATGGGTTGTAAATGGGCATTTTATATTTTCATTGTGTTAAACCTTACTGTCAAAAGTTATTGATATTGTTTCAAGTTTCAGCGTATCCACCATATTTACTTTTTATTTGAAGTGTAAATTTACCATGTTTTTACTTTCATGTCGCTCTAAACATCACAATCTCATAAATTGTTTTTATTTTAAAATGTTTTATTACATACACCTTGCCACTATTAAAATGTGCCTTATCGAAATGCTGGTTTTAGATCCATGAGTCTTTGAACCAATTTCGTTTCAGACAATTTGAAATGTCTGCTCGTCTCTCTGTTTGGTTGATGCGCACAATAACATTAGAAAGGTGTGATCCCCGTGTAAAATTTAGTCTCTTTCGGGTAATAATTGTGATATCTAGAGCGACGAGATCCATTTCATCCCCTAAATATTAAGCGATTACTCAAACCTATTGTTGTCGTTGTTTAGATCGAGATACTAGGAGCGGTTTTACAAACTCTTGGGCCTTCAATATACCTCACAACATAGTTGAATAGGATATACACAGAAAACATATGGATATGCCGGAAACAAAAAAAATATGCGCAAATCATAAATTGTACATTCTTATGCCCACCTTTGGGCATAAATGCACACTTTCGACAATTACTAATCGCCATGTCCGTCCGTTTGAAAATGTTCACTGCTACATCTCCTGAAAAGTGGATTTATCAGTCCAAGTTAAGTTTTTCACCCTAATTGACTGCATTTTCATATTTTGTAGTCTCCTTACAAAAATATAAATATTGGCCCAAGTTTCGGCTTAGCCCTCATATAACGATGTTAGGATTGCGATGTGTTTCAGGTCATACCACAAATTTCAAAAATGATAGTATGTAGATTTCTCCTTAGCCGCCATATAAATGCTTCGATCGATTCTCCCTTGCGCAGCAGTTTCATTTTGTCGGTTGAGCTCACTATTCAACATTTAAAATATAAATGGCAACAAATCCCATCTATATAATATATTATATTAAATATTTTTTTATAAAAATTAATAAATAATACCTCTGTATAATATTTAATCCCAGATTCTAGTTTTGTAGATAATTTTGTATTTCCCCAGCACTGAATAGTTTCAAAATCAGCCATTATTTTAAAAACTGAATCATGATAAATTAAACGAGCTTATTTTATTATTCAGAAAATAATACAATTCGCGTGTTTAAAATTATAATAGAAAAAAAATTGGATATCAATTATAATTTGGTATTACTGGACGTAATAAATGAAACTGGTTAAAAGAAAATAAAATTGAAATGTATTCTACAAAGTGGTTTTGGGGTTGGGTGTCGTATAATTAATACTATCATATGTAATGTATACGTTTAACCTCATAACTCGACATTTTGGTTAAAAAAATAAGTTCGTATGATTTTTAAAAATAATATAAAGGCGATCAATTTGTTTTCTTTGGAAATCGCGTTTTGATTTATCACAACATCTAAATGTGGAACCGACTGAAATAATTCCGACCACTGAAACGTCCGATTACAAAAATTCCAACGGCACTCGAAAGAGTTATGTCTGGCTCCGGTATGAACTAGGATTATTAACATCGAACAAAAATGAACAAAATAGCGGGCATATGAAATTTGCTTTTTGGAAAATTCCCTAGTTTTGGAACGGATTGGATTATTAGTTTTTGATTTATCATGGCCGCTAATCGTAATAACACATTTTCGGGAAGTTTGAGAAGAACTTCTACCCATCACCTGATGCTAACACAGTAAATCGGCTATATCGTTGTTGAGATTTTCACTTGAAATTTTAAAGGGACATCCCTGAGGTTTGAATTAAATAAAAAAACAAAATTTTTGAAAAATCGTTTATATAACGCTCATCATTTGTCTAATATGGTTAGGGGAGACTGCGGCACATTCGGCACTTTTTGTTCAGAGCTGTATAGCTCAGTACTTATTCAACAGATATAGAAACTTTATAGCTGGTTATTGTCGTCTGGCACTTAATTATAAAAACTAGTACCAAAAAAGTATAATAAATTTGTATTTGTTAAAATTTTTTACAGTTTTGTAAAAAAGTCAAATTCTACCCGGGATAGCTTCGGCATTTGATGGGACACATTCGGCACCATAGTCATAGCCTGGTAATTATCATTGTTATCAGTCTGGTTGAAATTCAGATATTCTAAAGGTTCTTTTTTGTTTGTAAACACCGACTCAATGTTTGACTTTTGAACAAGGATTATTGACTTCGCTCTAAAATGAACAAAATGGCGGACCTTTGAAAAACTATTTTTCGAAAATCGCCGATTTTTTACCAAAAACCAAGTTTAAAAATAAGGAAGTTCTTCACCGATTGGCTTTATCCTAGTTCATACGATAGCTATACACTCACAGAGAAACGTGTAAAAATGTGGAATCGATTGGGTCATTAGTTTTTGAGTTATCGTGCCCGCCATTCACAAAAGAGAAAAACACGTTTAAAGTTTGAGAAGCCCTTTAGGCGTAACTTGATGCTGACGCAATAAATCGGCTATATCTTCAAGAGTTCTTGAGAATTTCTCTTGAAATTTTGTAGGGACATTCTTGAATTAGTGTAGATTCGTGTAAGGCTATATTTTCTAGCGGCGGGCGTTGACGTCTCAAAGCCACATACACTATCAGAAATATAATTTTTCTATCGCATTTTCATCAATACAATCACATTTTGTCTTATATATGAAATTTCGAACAGTTTTAAAAGAATATTTTTACAAACTCAAAAAAAAATATAAGGAAATAATATTACACTATCTTTATATGGCCGAATGTGCCCCACTTCAAGATGCCGATTCTACCCCGAAGATACTTAGTTTTTTTTTTTAAATTTTTTTCTATCAATTTTCTAAAAACATTATATTATTAATTATTTTTATAAGAATACACATTGTAATTAACTAATTTTTAATAATACTGCCTTAAAAATCTAAAAGTTTTATACACAAAATACATACGAAGTGGAATGGAAATATTACAAAAACATCTGTAAAAATACAAAAAAAAAACGGTGCATCTAAATAAGTTTATTAGCTAACTCCACTTCATCTGGACCTCTTCTAAAAATTACAATTATTGTTCACTTCATACGAAAGCGGCATTCGATTTGATCCAAACTTCGTACTACGTAATATTTGTCCCAGATCTAAGTCATGTCCCTTCCCTTGAACTAAACCTAGATCAAGCCTGAACCTAGATCAACCTTAAACCCATCGATCCAACGAATTTCCTCAACAAAGGGTTAACATTTTCAAATTTCAAACCGGGGGTATACAATGGTTGAGATGTTATTACCACTTTTTTGCTTGGTTCTGCTCATTTTACAATTTTTGGCCAACAGCGCATGGCGCTGGCATTGCTCAGGTCAAGTTGAACACATTCCCTATGCCCTATAGCAACAAAATATCCCTAAAAGTCCTGATAATTTATAAAGAACAAAAACGACCAACTGTTATGTCAATGTAGATCCCCATTTTAATAGGGAATCTGTTCCTTTATGACTAGTATCCTCTTTTTTTCGTCCGATTTTATATACGTTTCCAATTAAAAAATGTGTATTGGGTTATTTCTGGTCTATTTAGGAAGTAATCACCTTCCATTTCGTTATCATTTTGATTTGTTGCGATCAATTTATTTCTATATAAATTATCTGCTTAACCAATACCAACAACAATGTGAAGGGTGCTCATTGAATATTTCAGAATTTTGCCATAATTTATATGAAAAGGTACGTCTTCAAAACTAGTTTTCCTCTCCAGAAAACAGACAAAAAATCACAAATACTTCCACATACATTAGTCATTCAAAAAACGCAAATTTAATGTGTGCCCTTACATGCTGTGACACGTGTATAGATATACAATATATGTTATTTACATACACACGTGGAAATAAAATGTTTGAATTAAAAAACCATCCAAACATTTCCTGCAAACATAATCTTGTAATCAATTCTATTCTACAATCTTGTAATCAGTTCAAAGTCATTAATAATACAAAAAAAATAATAACACGAGCCAAGCTTATTGCCTATTGAATTCTATTTGAATGTTGTAATAATTTTACACACATGTTTTTAATTTTTTAATTTTAATATGTAAATTTTTTTGTTGCTAAGCCATCAAATATATATTTTATGGAGCCCGAAAAAAAATCTATATTAAAATGATTAAAAATAATTCAAACAAATAAATCATTTCTTGTGATCGGTGCTCAAAAGGCGTTGCGTCGAATACGATTTAAATTGCATTAAAATTTATAACCCCAGATAAGACAGGTGTAGCAAAGTAGCAACAACAACAACAAAAATACAAATCAAAATCTAAATTAAGTGGTAAACAATTCACACCTATCAATATTTACATACGTATATACATATTTATGTATAATAGGGATGACGATATGTGATATGCAAAAAATGGGGATTTTTTAAATAAAAATAAAATCGTTATCTTCTGTCGAACAGGACTTTTTATACCCGATATTGTTAATTATAGGTGTAAAGATTTGACACCCAATGGAAATCCAAAATATGAAATTTTAGCCAAATCAGTTTAAATGCTTGTCCGAAATCACCAAAATACCCAATAGTAGGGTAGTAAAAGGGATAGAAGATTTTCCTTCTAATGAGAACCCAAAGCCCTGTCTCAAATCCTCGAAATTAATTATTACATAAGGACTTTACCTAAAAACGGACCGATATTGCGCGAAATAGCCTTATTTAAAAAAATAATAAGTCGAATACCCCGAAACTTCGACCAATATGTACCACTTTCGTTAGAAAGATTTTCTACCCAATGGGAATCCAAAAATGTATCCAAGCTCCTCAAAATACCAAATATCGGTATATACTCTACTTGGTAAGTATGGCGCTACTCTAACAAGTGCACCATTATTGAAATTTTGGTTAAAAAGATTAGCTACCCAATAAGAACCCAACATATCAAATTACAATCAATTCGATTAAATAGCTATACCAAAAGGTTGGACCTCCATTCGCACCATACGGACTTGAATAATTCTGATTCTGATCAAAATTATATTTACTTTATAGTGTCTCCGGTGAATATATCGAAGTATTCCAAACGAAATGACAAATTTTATATATAATTCACCTTATATTGGTTTACAATAGAAAATCATTTTCAGAATAACGATAATTCGGTATTCCTCATATATTTAGATGGACTGTTTTTCCAATTCCACATCGACAACCCCTCATTTTCACACATCCACACACATGTTCTCTATTTCACCAGCACAAAAAAATTAATGCACATTTAAAAAACGCATTTAAATTCAGTCACCACTAAAATGCAATTCACATGCCATTTTGTAAAAAACACAACGTTCACACACACCTCTATTTAGTCACACTTCTTATGCGTTTCTACTTGTTGTTGTTGCTGTTGTGTGTGGTTTTTTTAACTTCTGGCTCATATCATTTTTCACAGATACGCAACGATTAAACACAATAAGTGTGACCAGATAAATTCATTTAAATACCGGTTAGACACTTGCTAGACAGACAAGTGGCTCTCTGACTGTCTGCCTCCATCTGATTGACTGGCTGGCCCGGTTGATTGCAAACCACGCTTTGGTTAAACAAAGTTCGATTAGGTTGAGCGTGTGCCACTGGTGCATACCATAGCCGCTAACCACAAAAAGTCATTGTAAAAAAATCAAATAAAACATATGGTATTGGAGTTACAGGTGTCACACAGGACTGATGATTGGCATAATTATTGAAATTATAAAAATAATGAGCATAAAAGAAATCGATTCTTTCTTCACATTAAAATAATGAAGCTATCAATAAGGGCTCACTTTCGCCTTTGTTCATCTACAGAAAAAAAATATGTCTTCCAATATCAGGTGAAGCGGACATATTTCAATCCTCTCTCCAATGCACTATAGGTCAAATGACCACTTTTTCTGTGCAAAATTAATAGCGGCAACAAAATCATAGTATTCGTCATGAAATTTGGCCCAACTTATTTTTTTGTGTTACTTGAATCGTTTTTGTTGAATTTGGAAGAAATCGGTTCAGATTTGGATATAGCTCCCATATATATTTTCGTCCGATTTTATGTAAATGGGCCACCATACTGCCAATATTAGTCCGATTTAGACAAAATTTTGCACAGAGTATTGAATTAGGTCTGGATTGATATGTGTCAAGTTTTGTTGAAATCGGTTCAGATTTAGATATAGCTCCCATATATAGTTTCGTCGATTTTAGGTAAATGGTGCACCAAACTGAAAATGTTTGCCCGATTGGGACAAAATTTTGCACAGCGTACGAAATTTAGTCGAGTTTGACATCTGTGAAGTTTTGTTGAAATCGGTCCAGATTTATATACAGCACACATACATAGTTTCGTCCGATTTTATGTAAATGGTGCACCAAACTCCCAATAATGGTCCGATTTAAAAGAAATTTTGCACAGCGTACTGAGTTCAGTCCAGTTTGGCATCTATGAAGTTTTCCTTGAAATCAGTCCATATTGAGATTTTAGGTAAATGGTGCACCAAACTTTCAATATTTATGCGATTGGCATGCAATTTTCTTATAGATTTCAGAATGTCATGTGTATGGTTTTTATTGGCTCAAATATCTATGTAGATCACATTTGTTTTTTACCCGATTCCATTTTAATGGTCATCCAAAGATGGTATGTCTCTTCTATCAACAGGATATTGTACACATTATCATATTTTGTTTGTACCCAAAGTGGTAAAGGGTATCATATAGTCGGCCCGTCCGACTTTTGATCTTTCTTTTCAGGATGTCTTTGAAAACATTCATCTTTCTGTGACTTTTTTACAACATTTTCGCTAATTTTAAGCAAAATAAATGTACTATTTGCTTAAAAAATTGCTCTCTTTCATCCGAAATGTTGTCGACATCAATTTTGCTCACTACATGTTTGAAAACTGCAAACAGGTTTTTCCTTTTTGTTACCTTCTTTTCGCCATATTTCAAAAAGTTCGATTTTTTATACGGAGGTTGCCTAGATAAAAGAGGCATTACTCGCAAAACGCAAAAAATCGCAACTTGAAATAAATTTAAATTAACTCATTAATTATCACTTAATTTATGTGCAAAATTTCAAAGAGGTCATATTGGGTCATTTTTTTAATAGCTTACTGAAAATCAATCTACCAAATTACTTTAACTTTTTAAAGTCTTCATAGACTAAAGGGTTATTTTCAAGTATAGTGTCGCAAACATAAAAATGTTTTGATTTAATATAAATATACTCACTTGTATCTATATTTTCCTTTTTACACTAATTAATTATTGTAAACAAAATCGAAATAATACGCACTCAAAGTTAACTAAGCCCCACAGAAATATAAGCATATTTATAGAATAAATTGTATTGAGCGACATGCATGGCCAGCTGTGTAACGGTACTTTATGTTTAGCACTAATTAATATCACGTGTCTCTATTTTAGAGTGTTCTAAATACAAAAACAACAACAACTCGTGAAGAACGACACTTTGATTTTTCCAATCTTGCACAGAAAAGCTGGTCATTTGACCTATAGTGCAATGCTAGAATATGTTATCCAAATCCCAAAAGAGTTGTCAGATCGTAGGAAATCTATTTACAGTAAATTGCCAGTAGTGATATGCTTCTTTCTAGATTTTATTCCCATTCTCCCATTAGATGTTATACCCATTCGTCTATCGATTGCTGTAAATACCGAGTTTGTGTATTCAGATGATACATCTGATGATTACATCTCCAAATATCAAATTTTTAAATACTACACTGCAGTGAATGATTCGAAATCTATATATATGGAATATGACAAAAACCTATGCTGACTTGCAGCCAATTTTAATTGCAAATTTCCATAACATTGTTAAATACCGAATTTTTGGGATACCATACATGTTTATCTAACCATGGACCAACACAAAATATGAAATTGCTACCAATGTGGTTAGAAAAATGTGTCCAAAATTCTCAAAATACCAACAAAAAAATATGGGGCTATTGCTGAAGATGAAACGATGTTAATAATTTTTAGTAGGAATATCCTCCACCTAATTTGAACCCAAAATATGTAATTACTTCTAATTCGGTTGAAACATGTTTCACTAAAAATAGCGAAAATCTGAGGGTATCATTATAATGAAGGCTACCCTAAAACATCGGCCAAATTTGATAAATGTTTGTAGGGAGATTCGCAGTCGAAAGAGAAGCCAAAATAACTAATTACAGCTGATTCGCCAGAAAAACGTCTCAAGAATCCTTCAAACATCGAAAATCGGTGAGTACCGTTATATAGGGTATATGGTGCCATGTCGGTTGAAAAATGTAAAAAATGTGTACAAATTCGTAATTTGGTATTTTGGGTTCTCACAACCCAAAAATTATTAATATTTACCCAAGAATTTGAGAATTCTGGGCAGGGTTTTCAACCGAATTTGGCTGCAATTCGGTATTTTGTATTTTAAATTATTTATTTCTCACTTGTTTTTCGCTATATTCAAGGTCCTATCATAACATGAGTTTTCTCCTAGGATCTCCCATTAATTTCAAATTGTTTATTGTCATCGTCATGGTAGAGGGTATAAAAAGTTCGTCTGATCCGAAGTTATCATCCTTTATATTTGTTGGTTTGAAGATGTGTACCCAACGAGACACCAACATATCAGATTATATATATAAAAGTCATGTCCATAATGATCAATAAGCCTAAAATCAGGGTTATCGTTATATGGGACTAATTTCTAAAAAATAAACCGATATTGATAATTAGAATTAGGAAAAGTATCTTAAGTCCTCAAAATGCACCATCATTTGGACCGATATTGATAATTTTGATGATGGACGATAATAAACTGCAGCAATTTGGTGGTACTGTTATATCTGGGATATACCTAAAGATGCACCGATCAGGGTAATTTTTAGTTGATGATTTTAGAGAATACCAAATAACAGCCCATTCGGTAGAATTAGCGCGTAAACAAAATCCCCAAAATACCTGAAATTTCGGGATACCGGTATATGGAGGCTATACCCACGTTTAGGGCCGTCAAAACTATGACTAAGAAAATTGTCATCGCCCAATCTCAATTCTTTTGAAAGATGGCGTGATTTTGCCAAAAATATAAATATTAGACCCCGTACAGGTCATTTGGTTGGGAAAAGTTCCTTTGAAATTAATGCCACGTATATTGATGTCTGTGCCGGATGTGTGAGTTATCTATACTAATAAAAGAGTAAACTGATTGCCTGACTGACTGATTTAACGATTCATTAACGTCCAGACGAAACGCCTGAAACTAGAATCTTGAAATATGGGGTGAGGATCAGTCTCAAACATCTCGAATAAGGCTAAGTTTTTAGAATTAAAAATTTAGAATGAGGATCATTGGTGGAATGTAGATAAATGTAACAAAGGGTTTTTGGAAATTTGAACTAAAAATGCCCGAAAAGTACTAAAATGTACTAAATTTGTAACAATTTCGTAGCATGTGAACGGATAGAGCTAAAAACTTGAAATTTGGAATGCGAAAATATGATCGAAAAAGGAAGTGGTGTAGGAATTGTGTACTCATGTAAAGTAAAAGTAATAAACGGTACTAAATTTGGTACAAATTGAATTTGGAGGAACAGAATCCTGAAATTTTAAATTAACATTACCGTTGGAGTGTAGGATTGGGATATGAAGCTGGCATCCTGAAATTGGGAAATGAGATTTTTATTGGTTTTAAATGATAATTTATGTACTAAATGGCATTAAAATGTATATAACTTGGATTTAGGTGATCCGATCGAGCGAATCCTGAAAATTACAATTAGGGTTGGGATATCTATGAAGTTTTGGAAAATCGTACTTATGTGTATTCAATGGTTACAATTAGGGTTGGGATATCTATGAAGTTTTGGAAAATCGTACTTATGTGTATTCAATGGTTTCGGGTGAGGTAGAATCCTGAAATTAGGAAATATGATTTTTATTAGATTGTTGATATATGTAGGTAGATATGGAAATTTATATTAATGTGTACTAAAATGTGTTAAAATGTGTAATTAGTTTTAAAAAGTACTACAAGATTGCAAAAGGTAATAAATTGTACCACATTTAGAATAGAGCTAGATTTCTGTGGCGACAAGAATTGGTGTGTAGTGTTAAGATATGGAGGAGAACAAAGGATATAGAATTACGTTCCATTTAATGCCAATAATTCACCAAAGGCAGAATATTGTCCACATCCAACCACAATCATTTGAGTTGAATTTTTTATGCTTGGTTTAAATCGGTATATAATAGAAAATTATTGGATGTACCCAAAATGGCGGAGAACAACATATACTCCCTCCAACATTTATAATTTCCTTATTTTTTTTTTCTTTTTAAATGTCATAGATCACATTTATGATTCCAACACCACGAAATTTTAACAGAGAAGTGGATCGGGACAACGAATAAGTTTGCTGTTTGCATGTCGATCTTTTTGCAGAATTATAAATTTCCGTTCAATCTGACAATACTGCTCCCCTCACGGATTTTTCATTAGGGGTTCAATATAAAATATATTAAACCTGAATATAAAATTCAATGAACCTTCCATACTATCGTTCATATTATCTAAGCAGCCAATTCGGACTCGCTTAATATATTCGGCAACGCAATAGGTTTTGCTGTAAATTAGTCATTAAACGTCCCTTGAGTGAGATTGTGTTAACTGATAAGTTTTGACTAACGTGCAACTCAGAACTTAGAATTTTATTACTGGATCGAATATGTTACAAACTCTTGCTAAATTGATCAATTTTCTAAATAATGCTAAAAATATACTTCAGAAAATCTGTAGCAAAATATGTTTCTTTTCTTTTTTCTTTTCCGAACCAAATTAAATTTAATAGTTCCAAAATTTTTCTTGTTTTATTATCCTTTTTAGATTTTCCATGGTTATGGCTCTAATATTATTAATGGCAATTGCCATACTGCTCGCCTTCTATTGTAATTTGGATTTGCGGAAATTTTCCGAATGCTATATAAAACCGCTGCTGCTCAACAAGGATCAATTGAATAAATATGCAAATGATTCGGAGGCCTCGATAACCACAGAGACAGATTATTATCACGCAAAAGAAATACGGCCCAAAGGGGTGTTTGATATACCAGGACCAAAACCACTGCCATTGCTGGGAACAAAATGGATTTTTCTATTATTTTTTCGAAAATATAAAATGTCCAAACTGCATGAGGTGTATGCTGGTAAGTTTCTGTGAATTAACTATTTATTATTTCAGACTTCATCCCCCTTCCCCTCCCCACTCTTTTTCGTTGTTTTTCCAGATCTAAACCGCAAATATGGTGACATTGTTTTAGAAGTCATGCCATCCGGCCTACCCATTGTCCATCTCTTCAATCGTGCCGATTTGGAAAGAGTCTTGAAATATCCCAGCAAATATCCCTTTAGACCCCCCACAGAAATTGTGGTAACTTATCGCCGCTCCCGTCCCGAACGTTATGCCAGTGTTGGCATTGTTAATGAGTAAGTTTTGTGGTTTCCATGCCATTGTCGATAACTGCGTTCTTTTCTGTTGTGTTTCCCCTCGATTAAAACCCTCCTCTGTTTAGACAGGGTCCAACATGGCAAAAACTCCGCTCCTCCCTAACATCGTTCATAACATCGCCGAGAATATTGCAAAACTTTTTGCCAGCCCTGAATTTGGTATGTGATGATTTTATTGATCTTTTAAAAGCAAATAGAGATCCTCACACCTTTGAGGTTACCAATTTTGAAGATATTGCCAATCTGATGGGTCTAGAGGCGGTATGCACCCTAATGTTGGGACGTCGCATGGGATTTCTATCCACCAATACCGAACAGCCGGAGAAGATAAAACAATTGGCGGCCGCTGTCAAGCAGCTGTTCATATCCCAAAGAGATTCCTACTATGGCTTCGGCATGTGGAAGTATTTTCCCACGCAGACCTACAGGAAATTTGCCCACGCCGAGGAAACCATTTATGAGTAAGTACAGACGATCGAGAGCGATTATTGTCACGCCCTAGCTCCCAAGAAATCTAGAAAGTAACTTCTCAGTTCATGCATAGTGTGATTTCGGAAATGGTCGACCAGGCGCTGGAGGAGAACAATGCTAACTTCATGCATCACGATGACGATGTTCGCAGTGTATTTCAACATATTTTGGATCTGAAGGATTTGGATATCAGGGACAAAAAATCAGCTATAATTGATTTCATTGCGGCCGGCATTGAGACGGTAAGATTGAAATAATAGAGCACCCGCCGAACTGCACTTTAAGATTTTTTTTTCGTTTTGTCTTTGTTTACAGCTCGCCAATACTTTGTTGTTTGTCCTGAGTTCGGTTACCGGCAATGAAGAGGTGATCGCCAAAATTCTTCAAGAATTTCAAGACCACCGCCACACAATAATTCTGCAGGATGCTTTCACCAATGCCACCTACACCAAAGCCTGTATACAGGAATCGTATCGCATCCGACCGACAGCATTTTGTTTGGCGCGAATATTGGAGGAGGATATGCAGTTGTCGGGTTATGAATTAAAAGCAGGGGTAAGTGGTAAAGTTTGGTTTATCTTGTTGATATAATTTAGGTTTGGGTTAGCTGGTACCGTGCTAACGTGATTACCTATAAAAAAATAAATTAGTATTTTTTTCGAATGTTTACAAAAAAGGGAGAAATGAAAGGTTTGTGATGAGTTATATTACAGGGGAAGCGGGAAATAACATCTTTTAAGAGCTATACAAGGGGTAGATTTTAAAGAACATTTTCAAAAAAATATTTTTTTCAATGCGTATTGAAGGCGTGGATTTTTTAAAGAATATTTTTTCAAAGGCTATCCAAGGCGTGGATATTTTTTCAAGGGCTGACCGAGGTGTGGAGTTTTTAAAGAATAATTTTCAAGGGCTGTCCAAGGCGTGGATTTTTTAAAGAATATTTTTTCAAAGGCTATCCAAGGCGTGGATATTTTTTCAAGGGCTGACCGAGGTGTGGAGTTTTTAAAGAATAATTTTCAAGGGCTGTCCAAGGCGTGGATTTTTTAAAGAATATTTTTTCAAAGGCTATCCAAGGCGTGGATATTTTTTCAAGGGCTGACCGAGGTGTGGAGTTTTTAAAGAATAATTTTCAAGGGCTGTCCAAGGCGTGGATTTTTTAAAGAATATTTTTTCAAAGGCTATCCAAGGCGTGTATATTTAAAAAAATATATTTTTTCAAAGGCTATCCAAGGCGTGTATATTTAAAAAAATATATTTTTTCAAAGGCTATCCAAGGCGTGTATATTTAAAAAAATATTTTTTTTCACGGGCTGACCGAGGCGTGGAGTTTTTAAATAATATTTTTTAAAAGCTATAGAAGGCTTGCACTTTTAAAAACTATTTTTTAACGGTTATCCCACGCTTGGATTTTTTAAAGAATATTTTTTCAAGGGCTATACAAGGCGTGGACTTTTTAAAGAATATTTTTTCAAGGGCTATCCAAGGCGTGGATTATTTAAAGAATGTTTTTTTCAAGGGCTATCCAAGGCGTGGATTTTTTAAAGAATATTTTTTCAAGGGCTATCTAAGGCATGGATTTCTTAAAGAATATTTTTTTAAGGGCTATCCAAGGCATGGATTTTTTAAAGAATATTTTTTCAAGGGCTATCCAAGGCGTGGATTTTTTAAAGAATATTTTTTCAAGGGCTATCCAAGACGTGGATTTTTTAAAGAATATTTTTTCAAGGGCTATCCAAGGCGTGGATTTTTTAAAGAATATTTTTTCAAGGGCTATCCAAGGCGTGGATTTTTTAATGAATATTTTTTCAAGGGCTATCCAAGGCGTGGATTTTTTAAAGAATATTTTTTCAAGGGCAATCCAAGGCGTGGATTTTTTAAAGAATATTTTTTCAAGGGCTATCCAAGGCGTGGATTTTTTAAAGAATATTTTTTCAAGGGCTATCCAAGGCGTGGATTTTTTAAAGAATATTTTTTCAAGGGCTATCCAAGGCGTGGATTTTTTAAAGAATATTTTTTCAAGGGCTATCCAAGGCGTGGATTTTTTAAAGAATATTTTTTCAAGGGCTATCCAAGGCGTGGATTTTTTAAAGAATATTTTTTCAAGGGCTATCCAAGGCGTGGATTTTTTAAAGAATATTTTTTCAAGGGCTATCCAAGGCGTGGATTTTTTAAAGAATATTTTTTCAAAGGCTATCCAAGGCGTGTATATTTAAAAAAATATATTTTTTCAAAGGCTATCCAAGGCGTGTATATTTAAAAAAATATATTTTTTCAAAGGCTATCCAAGGCGTGTATATTTAAAAAAATATTTTTTTTCACGGGCTGACCGAGGCGTGGAGTTTTTAAATAATATTTTTTAAAAGCTATAGAAGGCTTGCACTTTTAAAAACTATTTTTTAACGGTTATCCCACGCTTGGATTTTTTAAAGAATATTTTTTCAAGGGCTATACAAGGCGTGGACTTTTTAAAGAATATTTTTTCAAGGGCTATCCAAGGCGTGGATTATTTAAAGAATGTTTTTTTCAAGGGCTATCCAAGGCGTGGATTTTTTAAAGAATATTTTTTCAAGGGCTATCTAAGGCATGGATTTCTTAAAGAATATTTTTTTAAGGGCTATCCAAGGCATGGATTTTTTAAAGAATATTTTTTCAAGGGCTATCCAAGGCGTGGATTTTTTAAAGAATATTTTTTCAAGGGCTATCCAAGACGTGGATTTTTTAAAGAATATTTTTTCAAGGGCTATCCAAGGCGTGGATTTTTTAAAGAATATTTTTTCAAGGGCTATCCAAGGCGTGGATTTTTTAATGAATATTTTTTCAAGGGCTATCCAAGGCGTGGATTTTTTAAAGAATATTTTTTCAAGGGCAATCCAAGGCGTGGATTTTTTAAAGAATATTTTTTCAAGGGCTATCCAAGGCGTGGATTTTTTAAAGAATATTTTTTCAAGGGCTATCCAAGGCGTGGATTTTTTAAAGAATATTTTTTCAAGGGCTATCCAAGGCGTGGATTTTTTAAAGAATATTTTTTCAAGGGCTATCCAAGGCGTGGATTTTTTAAAGAATATTTTTTCAAGGGCTATCCAAGGCGTGGATTTTTTAAAGAATATTTTTTCAAGGGCTATCCAAGGCGTGGATTTTTTAAAGAATATTTTTTCAAGGGCTATCCAAGGCGTGGATTTTTTAAAGAATATTTTTTCAAGGGCTATCCAAGGCGTGGATTTTTTAAAGAATATTTTTTCAAGGGCTATCCAAGGCGTGGATTTTTTAAAGAATATTTTTTCAAGGGCTATCCAAGGCGTGGATTTTTTAAAGAATATTTTTTCAAGGGCTATTCAAGGCGTGGATTTTTTAAAGAATATTTTTTCAAGGGCTATCCAAGGCGTGGATTTTTTAAAGAATATTTTTTCAAGGGCTATCCAAGGCGTGGATTTTTTAAAGAATATTTTTTCAAGGGCTATCCAAGGCGTGGATTTTTTAAAGAATATTTTTTCAAGGGTTATCCAAGGCGTGGATTTTTTAAAGAATATTTTTTCAAGGGCTATCCAAGGCGTGGATTTTTTAAAGAATATTTTTTCAAGGGCTATCCAAGGCGTGGATTTTTTAAAGAATATTTTTTCAAGGGCTATTCAAGGCGTGGATTTTTTAAAGAATATTTTTTCAGGGGCTATTTAAGGCGTGGATTTTTAAAAAAATATTTTTTCAGGGGCTATTTAAGGCGTGGATTTTTAAAAAAATATTTTTTCAGGGGCTATTTAAGGCGTGGATTTTTAAAAAAATATTTTTTCAGGGGCTATTTAAGGCGTGGATTTTTAAAAAAATATTTTTTCAGGGGCTATTTAAGGCGTGGATTTTTAAAAAAATATTTTTTCAGGGGCTATCCAAAATAATTTTTCTAGGGTTCTCAAACGCATGGATTTCCATAATCATTCAACAAATCATCTCTTTACCCTTTTATTAAACATTAAAACTGCTACTAGTTTTTACTTAAAATATAAAAAAAACAATTCCAAATACCCCAATTACATTATTTATTCTAATAAGATAATTTCTCTTACTTCCAGTCAAGCCATTCTTCTATACTTTCATCAAAATTATTGATTTCTGTCAAATCATTATTCGTAACAATTTTTCAAACAAAAAACATTAAATTTTAATTTATCTTCCAATCCTCTAGATCTCAATCCCTTTTTATTAACTTCTTTTATTAATAAACTTTAATAATTTCCCGCATTTACAGACAGTTGTACTCTGCCAAAATATGCTCGCCTGTCACAAGGATAATAATTTCCCTGAGGCCAAAACGTTTCATCCCGAACGATGGATCGACAAGGAGGGAAATTTCAGTGTTAACATTGAAAGTTCAACAATTGTGGTACCATTCGGAATTGGAAAACGAACCTGTCCGGGTAAACGATTTGTGGAAATGGAAATTGTGTTGCTGTTGGCCAAGGTTCGTAGAGCTCTCTCCCTCTCTATTTTTCGTGAAATGAATTAAATTAACAAATTGTTCTTCTATTACAGCTACTGCTTGCTTTCGATATTAAATTCACAAAACCGTTGGAAACGGAATTTGAATTTTTGTTAGCGCCTAAAACGCCACTAAGTTTAATACTTCGTGATCGTGTGTTTTAGATGCGCCCCAAAAACAAACACACACACACACACCCAACCACACACTAAACCACCAATAACACATACTAACCCACACACACAGGCATACAACTAAAAGTATTCTCTACTATATTGATTTTTTCTATTGATTTATTTATTTCTTTTTAAGAGTTACCAGATTGTTTTTAATTTAAGCTAAACAAAATCGAAAAAAAAACAAAAATCTTTTAAAAATAAATCGCCACAACAACTGCACATTGTTTAAGTTTAACCTTTAATAAACATTTGTATATTAGCATAAATTTGTGATTTTTAAATGTGTTGTTTGTTGTGGCGTTTAATTTTTTAACTTTTGTTTTTTGTTCTATCATTCATTCCACAACGAGTGCAATCAGTTTTTTACTTTATTTTTATTTTTTGGTCAATTCTTAGTTTGTAAGTAGCAGCATTTTTGTGTGAGAGTAACGAAAGACTGTATAACGATATGCAATTAAATGTTATTTATTAAAAAAACAAAAACGAAAAATAAAATATTATTGTAAGCATTATTAAACAAAGACAAACAAAAAACATATAGTTGTAATAAATTTATAATAAAAAGAAAATATGTAAAAGAATGTCATGTTTAAGATTTTTTTCTGTTGGGTATTTCATATAGAGCTTTTGTATAGAGGTTCATAATTATATTTTAACACAGTGTGGAAGAAAGTTGTCCTCTTCGAGAAAGGAAATCTGCCTTCGAAAAACCCTGGATGACCGGGGAGATTCGAAATAAAGGGAAAGAAGTCCGAAATCTTTACAATAGAGCACGCCGCAAGAAATTAATAGTACACTGGGACAACTTCCACGACAAGCAGAAAGAATAGAACAAAATGACAAGAACCGCCAAACGCAACTCCTGCAAAACCTTCTGTGAAAGATCGATAGCGTAAATGACGTATCAAAAATAAAAAGAGGGAAAAGGATGGAAACAACTGAAGAAACTATAAGGCTTCTGATGAACGCTCACTTCCCACCGAACCCATCCATAAGGGATGACGCTACGGTAACAAGGGGAGCAAGATCTGTGGAACCTAAGATCGGCGAATCAATGGTACGAGATGCTATAAAGAGCTTCTCACCATATAGCGGCAGGGCCAGACAACGTATTCCCTGCTCTTTTACAAAAAGAGGTAAACTATATATCACCATTTTTAGCGGCACTCTTCAATGCATGTATAAGGTTTGCGTACACAACCAAAGCCTGGCAGGAAGCCAGGGTAGTCTTCATACCCATGCCCGGCAAGGCAAACTACGCAACACCAAAAGCCTACAGGCCAATTAGCCTTACTTCATTTCTACTCAAAACCATGGAACGGACAATCCACACCATAATAAAGAGCAGCATCCCCAATGACACGCTGAAATCTAAACAACATGCGTATATAAAGGGGAGATCAGTGGAAACCGCTTTACATGAGGTAGTACACCACATCGAAGGAACTTTCGACAAGAAAATGTACACTTTAGCAGTCTGCATTGACATCGAAGGAGCCTTTAATAATGTCAGCACCGAAACACTTATCCAATCCTTAGAAGCCTTCAGTGTTGACCAGGCAATTATAGACTGGGTCAACCATATGCTAAGGAACAGATGGATAAACTATAGCTTACAAGACATAACTATCAGGGACAAAGTAGGACAGGGGACACCGCAGGGAGGGATACTGTCACCACTCCTGTGGGTCACCACTATCAGTAGTCTCTTAAGAAACTTAACCGAAGATGTTTTTGAACCAGTCTGTTATGCAGACGACGTTATAATACTTCTAAGGGGAAAGAACCCTAACTTACTATGCAGGAAGGCTGAAACGGCGTTAAACATCGCTTTTAATTGGGCGAAGCCGAGGGGTCTAAACGTAAATCCGGACAAAACGGAAATATGCTTCTTTACTATAAAGACAAAAATAGAACAGTATGAAGAACCAATTTTTCAAAACAAAGCGATAGCAATATCAAATAAAGTCAAATATCTGGGTGTCATCCTAGATAGAAAACTTAGATGGAAAGACCACATACATCAACGGGTCGAAAAGGCCCATAGATGCTGGCATTTCTGTAGAAGAGCCGTGGGCTCTAAATGGGGTTTCAACCCAAAGATGGTACACTGGATCTACAAGAGCGTTATTAGGCCAATTCTAACTTACGCGTCTGAAGTCTGGTGGACAACAATAGACAAAAAATGTAATGTAATAACACTACAGAAAGTCCAAAGAACTTGTTGTCTAGGCATATGCACCCACCCAGTTCCACCCATACATCGAATACCTGAAACAAGAGTAATCACATTGTGTGAAATTCTGATACCGGACAGAGACTCATGGAACAGCGGAACACTAGCACATATGTCTCCGGGAAACTGTTGTTACACGGATGGCTCCCGGCTAGCGGGAAAGACGGGACTGGGACTTTTTATTGAAGAACCGGGGACTGAAATCTCACTTCGCCTGCCAGATCACAACACGATCCTACAGGCGGAGGTTCAAGCTATAACGGAGTGTCTAAAATGGCTAAGCTCTAACTCTGGGCATAATAACATAAATATCATGACAGATAGTAAACATGCTATTAATGCAATAACATCAAAAACTGTACTGGAATGCATAAAAACAATAAACAACTTCTCACGACACGGTCTTGTACGTATAATATGGGTACCGGGTCACTCAGGAGTCATAGGAAACGAGATAGCCAACCAACTCGCCAGACGTGCTACTGACCTAACCAACATAGATGTGAACTGTGCAAAACCTTTTAGCGCTTTACGTCTAGAAATGAGGTCATGGGCGAAAGAGGCGCACAAAACACTCTGGAATAACGAGAGGATTGGAAAAAACACAAAAAGCTTATGGGGAGACCGAAATGAGGGTAAAACTAAGCAAATACTTACGCTAAACAAGAAAGAACTAAGCAGACTGATAGGCATTCTGACAGGACACCTTAACCTGCAGTCACATTTACACAAGATTGGGTGTTCGGGAAGCAACAGGTGCAGAGCGTGTGGGGAAAACAACGAAACGTTGGAACATTTCCTATGCCACTGCCCGGCTTTTGCATGCATCCGTACCCAATTCTTGAAAAACGACACTATTCCTGAACTTAATGACCTAAGGGGATGTGAATGGAAAACACTAAAGGACTTCTGTAAAAACACAGAATTCCTAGAAGAATAGGGAGACCAAACAAAAATCTAAAAATAATGCCAATCTAAATACCTTTCCTTCCTGGAGCGCACAACAGGCCTTGTATGGCTTAAGTGTATGTCCCATAATGGACATGTGGTGGTCTCAACCACCCCTCTTTTCAAACTAACTAACTAAGGTTTGTAACTTTGCACATATATATTTGAAGATTTAAAAGAGAAGAAAAATAATTTAAAAGAATTTGCTATTGTTTTGTTGTTGTTTTTTGTAATTAACAAAATTGCGGACCTTTGAAAAAATATTTTTGGAAAATCGTCGATTTTTGACAAAAAACCAAGTTAAAACATAAGGAAGATCTTCACCGATTGACTTTATCCTAGTTCATACGATAGCTATACACTCACAGAGAAACGTGTAAAAATTTGAAATCGATTGGGTTATTAGTTTTTGAGTTATCGTGCCAGCCATTCGCGAAAGAGAAAAACGCGTTCAAAGTTTGGGAAGCCCTTCAGCCGATAATAACGTATTTATCTGATATGCTATGTGTTCACTAGCGAGTAACTCGCCGAAGAACTTCTGCAAATATTTCCAGAAGTGTTTTCTCAAAAACCTTAACCTGCAGAAGTTAGTTTTCAGAAGTAGGTTGTTGAATTTATTGCAATGAACGCCCGCGTGTTTACACACACATTACATACAGATTGCACTGTATTTTGTTTACTCTACGAATGACAGTGTCATATATTGACACTGGCTGACTTAACGATTCATCAACGCTCAGACGAAACGCCCGAAACTGGAATCTTGAAATTTTAGAAAATGGTCACTCCTAGTCCGAAGGTGTCAGATAAGGCTGCGTTCTTGGAAATTCGTTCTAAGACGGTACGAAAAGTACTAAATGAGTCAATGATTTTGAAAGTGGTTTAAGGGTTTTTACTTAATTCGAATCTACACTAATTCAAGAATGTCCCTACAAAATTTCAAGTGAAAATCTTGAAGATATAGCCGATTTATTGTGTCAGCATCAAGTAACGGCTAAAGGGCTTCTCAAATTTTAAACGCGTTTTTCTCTTTTGCGAATGGCGGGCACGATAACTCAAAAACTAATAACCCAATCGATTCCAAATTTTTACACGTTTCTCTGTGAGCTATAGCTATAGCTATAGTATGAACCAATTGGTGAAGATCTTCCTTGGTTTTGGTCAAAAATCGGTGATTTTCCAAAAATATTTTTTCAAAGGTCTGCCATTTTGTTAATTTTAGAGCGAAGTCAATAATCTTAGTTCATACGAGAACCAGACATGTACTCCTTCTAACACCGTTGGAATTTTCGGATTCCGATGTTCCCGCCATCAAAAATAAGGACTTTTCTTTAAATACAAAAACAACAACAAAACAGTTACAAAATTTTTTGTAAATTATTTTTCTTCTCTTTTAAATCTTCAAATATATATTTGCAAAGTTACATATCTTTATAGGCATTGGTATTGATTTACCAGCCCATTGAAAATCTTGAAAAATTAAAATCGGGAATGGGCGGGGGGGGGGGGGGGTTCCCTTAAGTGAACCAACAGAGCTGGATCATTGAAATTGGGAATGAAGTCTACTGTTGGAGTGTATTAAATTTGGCACAATTTGAATTTTGGGTGAACCGAAATTCTGAAATTTGGAGTTAGGATCGCTGTTGGGGTGTAGGATTGGGATATGTATGAAGTTTTAGATATTCGTACAAATGTGTACTGAATTTTATACAATTTTGATTTGTTTGATAAGGCTGATAAAGCTGTAATCCTGAAATTGGGATATAAGGTTTCTATTGATTGTATGATGTAGATTGATTTAGAAATTGGTACTTATGTTTACTAAACGGTACTAGATTTGGTACAATTTGGATTTGGGTGAGATGATAGAGCTGGAATTTTGAAATCGGTAAGTAAGATTTCTATTGGTTGTATGATATAGGTAGTTTGGGAAATTCGAACTTATCTATACTAAATGGTAGTTAATTTGGTACAATTTCAATTTTAGGTGGGATTGTTGAGGTAGGTATACATATATGGAAATTTATATTAATGTGTACTAAATTTGGTAAAATTTAGATAAGAACTACAAGAGCACAAAAAGTAATAAATGGTACCAAATTTAGTACAGAGATAGATTTATGTTGCGGTCGGAATTGGTGCGTAGTGTTTAAATATGGAGGTAGTTTTGGAAATACGTACTATAAGAGAACAAATGTACTAAATTGGTGTTTAGGTTGATTATCTCTTCTGTCATCTGTAGATTTCTGCGAATAAAATAATATATTTCTACATGTTTTAATAATTCCTACATTCGCTAACGAAGTAGCAGTCATATGCTAGGATTTAATAACAACAACAAAATATGTTAAACTTTATAGAAACCAATTCATTAGAAATATTTTTAAAATCGAATCTTGACATATATTTTTAAAAAATACTCGATATTACAGATGTCGATACCACCAAACTTTGGAATTATGGGCGCGTTTTAAACCGAATTGACTCTAATTTGGTTCTCATTGGGTGTCTAATCTTCCTACCAGAAATTTACCATGATAACACCACTATTTACAAGGTTCCGAAGGATTATTGGTATTTTAAGAGCACACCTCATGGTGGAGGGTATAAAAAGTTCGACCGGACCGAACTTAACGACGCACAGTGGGTTAGAGTACCATGTTTTCTTGGATCAAATCAGGGAAGCTATGTTAGAATAATTTTTCTTTATTTTTCAGTTAATACCATTAAAATAAGTTTAAAAAAATGTTTTCTAAGTATATTTGAGTATAATTTTATTAAGTAGTGCCAAATATCAGTGTAGGTATATAGTGCAAGGAGTACAATATGATAACCTAAGGGAACCCCCCCCCCATTCTCGATTTGAATTTTTTAAGATTTTCAATGGGCTGGTAAATCAATACCAATGCTTGTTAAGGTTTGTAATTTTGCACATATATAATTGAAGATTTAAAAAAGAAGAAAAATAATTTACAAAAAATTTTTGTTATTGTTTTGTTGTTGTTTTTTGTAATTAAAGAAAAATCCTTATTTTTGATGGCGGGCATGATAACTCCTCACTGGAACATCGGAATCCGAAAATTCCAACGGTGTTAGAAAGAGTACATGTCTGGCTCTCGTATGAACTAGGATTATTGACTTCGCTCTAAAATTAACAAAATGGTGGACCTTTGAAAAAATATTTTTGGAAAATCGCCGATTTTTGACCAAAAACCAAATATAAACATAAGGAAGATCTTCACCGATTGGCTTTATCCTAGTTCATACGAGAACTATACACTCCCAGAGAAACGATGCAAAATTTGGAACCGATTGGATTATTAGTTTTTGAGTTATCGTGCCCGCCATTCGCAAAAAAATGTTTAGAGAAAAACGCGTTTAAAGTTTGAGAAACCCTTTAGCCGTCACTTGATGCTGACACACTAAATCGGATATATCTTCAACAGTTCTTGAGATTTTCACTTGAAATTTTGTAGAGACATTCTTTAATCAGTGTAGATTCGAATTATATCAACAAAAATTTTGACCCCGAGAATGGGGGGTCCCCTTAAACATTGAATTTTATACATCTTAAAGTTATTCATCCACATCGTCATTATCCGCAGCCAAGGATGGTCCGTATGGCGAATTTTCAGGTTTTCGACTGTCAAAAAGGTGTAAACGTCGAAAACGTCATATACCCGTATAAAATGTAGTAAACGTCATTTATTTCAATATTATCACCATATACAGTAATTTTCAAGAACATATATTATTTTTACTGCATATCTGGCTATTCTTTACTAGAACTGATAAAAAATTCTGAATTTTTTTAAGAAAAAAATTTTGATATTCGATATGAATTTGAGTAAAGCATACGTTATTTCCAAATCGATAAATGTAAATAGCTATTTTATAAAAAACATAATGGTTTTGAGTGGGTTTCCGACGTTTCTGTCGTATGTATTATACGTCGGAAATGTATGTCATTTACGTCACTGTTTCTGACAGGTCAACTCTGTCCGCAGCATCACCAACTTCTGATAATTGCTCAATATGTAAAAGGGCATTTGACACAATTTCGGGTCCGTGAATAAAAAACTTGTGCAAAGTGGTAGGCATATTATACCAAGGATACGTTTCAACAAAAAGTCGTCCTGTATTGTGTGCATATATTTGAAATTTTTCATTATTAATCTCATGGCCACTGGATACAGCTATAACGGACACGTTCATTTTTATTAAATTAACATATATTTTTGTTATTTCGGCAGATTTTTTTAGCGTTTTGATGCGTTTTTTTGATTTCTTTAGCTAAAAATGTCATCTTGTCATTCATTGTTTGAGCGCTCGAATTCATCATAAGCTTCGACGATTATAAAAAACAACGTTCGAACTTGTACCTATAAAAAATGCTAATAAAGAACCCTTTTACCCGACTACTTGAAACTGCACAACACAATCACTATTTGTCAAAACAATGAACATTATTAAAATAAACAAAATGTTATTGCAAGAAAGAATATTATTAAAAGAAACAAAAATAACAACAATAAAATAATTAGAAAAAATAACATGAAAAACAAGAAAACACAACACTCAACAACAGCACCAGCCACGAGATCAATGTGACTTTTAGCTAATTTGACTGCTGCAACACTTGTATTAAACAATGCATAGCTTCTAAAAGGCACAAAAAGGCAGCGTAAAATTTTCCAATATAACACAGATTTATGTCCTCTTTAATATAAACCAAAAATTATAACACGAATGTGGACGAATAATAACTATTTATCCATTTAAAATATAAAAATATTAACTTTTTTGGCATTTTCAATATAAATACCTAAATTTTAATCACTTCCAAACACAATTTCATACTCAAATGTTAACGAAGTATTTGCAAAATAACCTAAACTTCATGGTTCCGTTGAAAAATGTTTAACTTTTACAATACTTTTGAAAATAAATAAAATTTTCAACGGGAACATTTTCACTTTTTTCAGCCTTTTTTGGCACAAAAATTTGTATGAAGTTTGACTTTGAAGTTTCACTACAAAAACACCAGTCCACTTTTGGCATTTATTTCAACGACAAGTGATGTAGAATTTTATATACTTTACCCGTGTGCAAAAATTTTTAACGATACTTAAAATTTAATTTTTTAATTAATCCAAGGAAACAGGGTATTCTAACCCACTGTGCGACGCTTTGACATTTGACTACGTGCAGTTCGGAAAGTTCTTAGCCTAACACAAAAAGCGCGGTTGGAAAGTTCCATCTCTTTTATGAACACATGTTAAATTTTGTTTCGATGTGGCAACACATTCATATAGAAACAGGTGTTTAAAAAAGATACATTCGCAATTTTTTTACAATGAAAGCACGCATTTCTAATTTTTCCATTGTAAAAATTGAGGATGCGTCTTTTTTGAAACGTATATTTATGTTATGTTTATATTAAAAAAATGTGTTACCATCATACATTTACAATAAGAGCTTAATTAAATTTTCAGAATTGCAATTATGTATTCAATATCAAGTCCGATGCTTGTTTTTATATTTCAAGCATTTTCTAAGATATGGGGGTGGTCCAAATTATACGCATAGTCCACATTACCCGAATTAACTCTATATAGTTTCTCGAAGGGTGGGAAACTTAATTTCAAATAAGTGCCAATACCCTATGCTATGCTTGCATAGGTTCACTAATGTTTAATATACTCAATATACATATTCCACCCATTATTGATTGAATAGGAGGTTTAGCTTCTATTCGGAAACTCATTCGTTATATTATATTTCCATGTGGGGTTGGAGCTTTCCTTTCAATATCTGTCAGCATACATGTGGTGGAAGCTAACAAAAGTAAGGCTGGGCCGTTTTCACATGTTTAGAATTTTCCATAGGCGTGGATTTTTTCAAAAAATATATTTTTTCAAGTCTTCGATAAACTAGGATTAAAAAAACAATTTTTCGAGACTTCGATAAGCGTGGATGTTTTTTTTCATGGATTTTTTTCAAGTTTTTGATAAGCCTGGGTTTTCAAAAAAATATTTTTCAAGTCTTCTATAAGCGTGATTGAAAAGAAAAACTAGTTCTTCAAGTCTTCGAAAAGCAAAGATTTTTTAAAAAACTTTTTTCCAAATCTTTTTTAAACGTGGATTTTTTTAAAAATATTTATTAAAGCCTTCGTTAAGCTAGGATAAAGTCTTCGATATCTACTGCAAGCTGTACTTAATGTGGCTGTAAACCCTGCAATGTCTTCCAGCAAGTTCGTCATAATAATGTAAATATTATTATGTCAACACTTGAAAACGAATCAATTTGTTCTTAGCTAGAAACGACAAAATAGCTTAAGGTCAGTTCATTAGAAATCGTACTCTAAAATCAAATCTCTAATCGAACAAATAAAAAACTCAATGCTATACGCATTTGATAACACCGCTTAAGATATGAAACCATTTAATCATTTCCATTACTAGATGTCGCTAAGGTATTTCGTGTCTGTCTTCACTAAGACCTTATATATCAAAGTTAAAATTTATGAAAACTTACAACAAGTGGTTGTGATTGTTGCTAAGGAAACCGCCCCAACAATTAAAGAGAAGTTGTCATTAATAAAGAGAATGTATTCAATTCTATACATTCTCTTCTTTCTTGGGGAGCACACACTCCCATAAATTGTTGTTGACAGACAGCCCCAACAAGCAAACAACACAACACTTTTCAAAATCAGTTGTTTATTGAGAGTCGTAGAGAACGCGTGCGTGGAGAACGTTGAACGGATAACGAAACGAAAACAGAAACGGAAATTGAATAGAAAATATAGAAAAAAAACAAATATTTGTTTGGTTTATTAACAGTGAAACGGAATTTTAAAAACGACCATTTATTTTCAAAAAATAAATAAAGAAAATATATTTTTAAAGAAACAAGTGTGAATTAATTTAAAAAACAGAGCACCCTGAGTTTTCCTAACCAATTCTAATTAGAAAAATAAACAAAAAAACGACCAAACATTAACGTACATTGCACCATAACTGTTAAATGCATTTGTAATCAAATAAAAAATTCAAATCAAATATAACTAAACGACGTTTTTATAATCACAGCAACGTAACCTTAAAAAAATGTGTGTAACTAATTTTTTTTATTTTTCTTTTAAATAATTTTAAACATAACAACAAGTTTTTTTTATTTTGTATTTTTTATTATTTAAAATTTATTGATATATTTGTGTTGCATTTTTAATGGTTTTATTATTAATTTTGAATATTTATTTTCATTTCTGGCACACAAATAACCATCCATTGATAGCACTTGAAAATAAAAACCTGTTTCTAGATTTTTTTGTGCTTTTAAGGAATTTGTTTATTAATTGCTTTGTTGTTTATTTCATCTTTGATGTTGTTGTTAACAAACGTAGTTGTTGCAGTTTTCGTGAATAGACAACAAATTGCAGTATCGTCGTCATCATCATTATCGTCAACATTAGTTTACAATTGACTTGCCGATGTACATTTGATCTGTCATTTTTGTGTATTGCAAATCCCATTTGCCATAAATAAAAAAATGGTTATGAAATTATTTAGAATTTTTGCCAGAGTTATTCTAAAGTACACAACAAAGGTTGGGTAAACAAACATTGCCATGTTAGCATAGCCATGTGTACATAAATACATATGGATAAATATGACGCTAAATTTCAATTTTAAGAAGCATTCAGATGACTACACATAGAAAAATAATGGTCATCTAAGAAAAAATATATTAGAATTTGAATTGTCGTTGGATTGATTGTTGGATTGGATTGTCCTAAGTAGTAGATTGGTTCCAGAAGAAGCCGTGTAAAAAAAAACGCGTAAAAAAGACATTGATCTTATACACAGCGTGACCGTTGTCCCACTAAAGTATCAATTTTGATACTTTTTTTCGGCCTTGCCACTCTTGTGCCACTTTTTTATTTTGATACAAAATGTGCCACTTTTTGAAATTTTGTGCAACTTCTTCCTATTTTGCCACTTTGTTTTAAAATGCTCGTACACGAAGATATTTACTAAGGAAATATTCATGTGGACCGTTTTTCAATTATTTTTATCGAAATTATTTCGAAACTATCTATTATTATTTTTTACATCCTGTGGTACAGAGAATTGTTATTGTGCATTTGATGAAAGTATTTTTGTAACCCAAATGAAGGTAACAGTAATTATCCAAATGATGCAATTTAGTACGTCTCATTTATTTAGCCTATCCAAATTGTTGAGATTCGGTTAAGATTAGTTACCGAGGCAAAATTTTCCATTGGGTATCGAATAAAGTCTACAATGACTTTTCATGGGATGTAGGCTTGTGATGAGAATAATGTGGATTTTGTTAAAATCGTCTCAAATATTGAAATATTTGAACAAAAGACTCAGCTTTTGTCCGATTTTAAAATTTGTAAGTTCCATCCATTTATAATTTCATCAGATTTCATGTTATTATGTAGCAAAACAGTGTGCCACTTTTTGTGCCACCTTTTCAAAAGATTTGTGCCACATTTTTCCAAAAATGATACTTTCTGTGATACTTTTAGAAAAATATCAGCGGTCACGCTGCTTATACATAAAGGGAATTCCCCTAAATTAGTGCTTTCACATTTGCTTTGACCAGTAAAAATTGTTTGTACGCGCTAAAGGGGAATTCACTTAAATCTTTAAGCTAGTGTTCGCAAACTATCGATACTATCGATGGTTTCAGACTTTTTTCTTTCATAAATACTTTTTTGTGATATGAACATACTTCGCAAAAATTAAATTTGACAAAAAAAAATTAAGTACAGTAGATATGGGATATAAGAAACTCAAAAAACCGGAGATTTCTTTCTTATATGCGTTTTTTCTTATATGAAATTATCGGATATAAGAAAGTATAAGCTCGTTGTTTTGGATAATCTTTCTTATATGCTTTCTTATATGAGATGTGCTTATATCCGATATCTACTGTACATAAAATATCAACTCGTGCTAAATGGAATAAAATCGTCTAAAAAATAAAAATATTCAATTTTCAAACCGTGTTATATCAAAACCGTGTAAAAACAGACGTAGGTGTGTTTAGTCCACCATAGTCCAATCAAGCCCTGTTGTACGCTCTAGAAAGGAAGAACTATTAAAAATATTTAGATTGGCCTCCCTATAATTCCAGGAATGGTGTTCTCTTTACTTCCAGGAATGGTGTTCTCTTTACTTCCAGGAATGGTGTTCTCTTAGTGAAGTCATGAATGGTATAAATTCTCAGGAATTGTGTTTGCAGGTTTACGAAAGCCGGACAGGGGCATAGGCAATTTTCCAATGTTTCGTTGCCTCCGCATGGGACAAATATTTTTGTGTTCATTCCAGTCCGCCCGCCATGACCCTTCTCCGGTTTCAGAATTTGGCATAAAGTGCGACAGTTCTTTATAATATACAATTTATACGAAATTTATTCGTATACATCGATATTCGATTATATGATCAAGGATCCAGTAAATGTTGAATATTATGATGAAAAATATCGACTTTTTGTTTTTGAAGACCCTAACTAAAATCTTATGAAAAAAATTTTGAATTTTTGAAAAATCATATTTGAATTCTTGGTCAGCTAAATGTTTAGCAGTCATTTTCAGAGCCATCATGCTCAGTAGAGTAACTAGAAAACAGAATTGATAGATCGATTCAGCGAGATATAATGAACTACTTGCTAATTGTTTAGGCTAGAATCAATATTTCGGGGTGATGGGACCTCAAAAAAATCTTATATGTCAAGTTAACTTTTGAAATTTCAAAATGTCTGTTAAAATTACAACAACAATACGTGTCTTATATGCGGATGCGGATGTTGGCTTCAGTCAACGACGATTAAAGCTAAACAGAAGCATTGCAAAAGAATCTACCACAAATGTCATGAATATGAATGGATAACTGATCCGTATATTCCAATCCAAGTAACTTCCGGGTTCTTGGAGGGTGAAAACACATTTGCGAAGAATTTTTGACATAGGTCAATATTTTGATATAATCTGAAGATATTATACATATTTTCCAACCCAAGTGACTGTAAATTGAGTTCGGGAACACAAATCTAGTAAATATGGCAAAATTAGATGGCAATACTTCAAAATCAACATAACAGCCAATCAGAAGTTGGCATTAAGTAATTAACTTCTCACAAAATTGTTTATCAATGGGTGCAATTTCGCATATCATATAACTGCCCTCGTATCCCCAATTATTGGACACTATAATATGGTGTTCAACAAACAGGAATGTTCCAATTATAGGGCATATATCTGTCTGATTTTGCTGATATTCGGAATAACACACAGATTTTATTATAGCTTTATATAAGATATATGTTTCAATCAAAGAGGTTTCGGATTTAATGTGGATCAAATCGCTTATCCAATTCGTTTCAAATTAAAATTATAAGTTTTTAAAATATTAAACATTTGTGAGTGAGGTACCAATGTGTCCCATCTTCAGACTTGATGTAGACATCGTAAAAGTAATGGGTTGTGCAATGTTTGGTTCAAATCGAACATTCCATTAGCCTGATATTTATAAATATTGAAATTTTGTTGGGGTTGTACCTGAGGAAGTGGCCAAATGGGTTCCATCTTTGGGCTTGATCAAGACTTCATTGTGCAATGTTAGGTTCAAATCTGACATATTGAAAATTTTGACAATTTGTGGGTTAGGTACCAGAAAAAGGATCTTTGGACGATCTAGGCTTAGTAAAGATAATGGTTTGTACAAAGTTTGGTTCAAATCTGTTCGCATGGTTTTATAAAATTAATTTTTAACAAAATTTTGAAAATCTTGTTTGAAAGAAACCAGAAGGAATGGACCGATATTCCCCATCTTCTAACTTAAACTAAATTTAGAAGAAATACTACTATGTGCAAAGTTTGGGTGAAAACAGGTACCCCCTTCGAGAGTTATCGTGCGCACCAGCCGGCCAGTTGACAGACTGACGGACATTTGTAATTCGGCTTCAAATTGTCTGAAACGGATGTGGTCCAAAGAAACATGGGATCTAAAACCTATATCATTTTCACCGGATCAAAGTTATACCCTAATTAATTTTTCAAAAAGTATTAACTTATTCATCGGTGACTATCTTCTCTTCTTCGAAATAGCCTTCTCCGATGTATTACATCATTTTTTGTATAGCCAACAGCTGCTGTTTCGATTTTTCTTTTATCTCCTAAGTCGCAGTAAAACGCTTCCCTTTCACAGGTGTCTTCAGTTTTTGAAAGTCAAACCACTGTAACTTGGGACGGATATGGATTTTTATTTCGGCAAAAATGGCATCGGTATGTGGGTTAGTGTGTTATTATGATGGGGAATTCACGATTTTCCCTCATTCTGTGCATTTCTGACGAATTGTTGTCCTCAAATGGCGCATAACTTCATGATTGTATTCCTTATTGACAAAAATTCATGAGGGCCCACCCAATTTCAGTCGAAGAAAACAGTGTGCAAAACCTTTACATTTGACCGAAGATGACGTGCTTTTTGGGTCTTGGATCTTCAGGATCATCGTTGCTGATATTGAACAGCTCCTGAGCCATGTGACGTTGTTTTGATCAAAATTCATTCCTAAAGCATCTATATCTTTTGTCAATTTTTTCTTGAACTTGTCCGGAACAACCAATATGGTTGTTACGAAGATTTTTTGAAACTGTGAAAATCTCACCATAGCCGATTTATTGCGTCAGCATAAAACGACATCTGAAGTGCTTCTCAAATCTTATACGCGTTTTTCTCTAAACATTGTTTTTGCGAATGGTGGGAACAATAACTCAAAAACTAATAATCCGATCGGTTCCAAATTTTGACACGTTTCCCTGTGAGTGTATAGCTATCGTATCAACAAGGATTAATTAAAAAAAAAAAAAAAAAAAAAAAAAACATTTTTATGCGTCCGCCATTTTGTTCATTTTTGAGTCAATAATCCTAGTTCATACGAGAGTCAGACATGTACTCCTTCAAACACCGTTTTCGGATTCCAATGTACCAGTGAGAAGTTATCCTGCCCACTACCAAAAATAAGGAATTTTTTAATCACAAAAAACTACAACAAAACAATAAAATAAAAAAATTGTAAATTATTTTTCTTCTATTTTAAGTTACAAACCTTAACAAGCATTGGTATTCATTTACCAGCCCATTGAAAATCTTGTACGATGTTATTTTTGATGTTATGTTATTTTTTATCAGACCTCGTATATACAGATCACTTATCCAATATTTATTTTAATTTGTTATATGAGAACCTTATACTTTTTACCAACACCCTTTGCAAATATTCAAGTCGTTGTAGGCCATCATACAGTCTTCATGGTACGAATATCGGCCTTTCCTTACATCTTCTAAAATTATAAAATTGGAGAATCTGCTCTTCAACATCCCACTAATTACAATATATTACAACAGCCCGATGTAGGTATTCAATACTTATTTCAAATATTCACTTTGCTTGGAGATTGCAATACCCAACTACAAAGCACAAACAAATAATTATTATCTTTATTACGATAATCGACAAATATCTATTAATTACCTTATAACGATGTGTAACTATCAAGAGTGTGTGGGTACTCAATGTCAAGATTCTTCCTCTCAGCCATAATTGGCGAGAACTGATTGCAGTTAGCAGAGGGTGTTAACCACAAACCCACAATTAATCAGTTTGTAGATGAGATGTTGTCAATTCTCTGTTTCGAAATGTAGGTGAAAGAAAGAGTGAAAGAGAAAGGGAGAGTAATTGTCAAGGTTAAAATCATCCGAGAATGTTATTGTTTTTTACTATTGCAAATTTGTATGAATGAATGTGTTGTAAACAATATGGCTAAAAACAATAACAATAACTATCACATCCGTAGTAAAGGCAACAAAAACAACAACGATAGCATTTCAATGTTAAAATACTTAAATGACAACGATTATTTTTTACTATTAAATATGTAGCTGAATAAGTATTTGTATGAATGGTTGTTCGGTCGGTCGGCTATTGCTCTTGTTGTTGTAATAGAAACTTAGTCATGACCGAAAGGATACTACAAAACAGGTGGTTGGTTGGTTGGCAAGGAGGTAAAGGAAGTCGCGTGACTGTAATGTGAAACGCTGCACAAACAATAACAAAAACATTGGACATAAATATATGCCAAAACAAAAAAAGTGACCGCGCATATAAGCGAACAAAGTTTATTATTTCTTTGGAAGGGGAGTAAGATATTGAATGGAATTTTATAAGCTTAACTCATTGGATATTCCCCAAATGATTCATAAATCTACGATTTCTAGAATTCCAATGAATATACCTAGGGTGAAGAAGAAATGATTAAGCAATAATACAAAAACAAAAAAATTAACAACAATAATAAATCTATGTACAAATTGGTTAAAATTATGTGAAAAAATGTTTTTTTTTTCTTGTTTTCAAATTATTTGGGTGTGTATGTTTGAGTTAGCGTTGATGTGGCTATATGTGTATATGTGTATTTTTGTCAAATTAGGGTGTGGCTGAATGGTTGGTTGGATAATTGTCTAGGTGTCTAGGCATTTGACTGACTGCCTCTATTGCACGAATGACGTTGCAAGTCAACGATATGCAATGCTGTGTCTGCAGCAGGGTCTAGTTGTTGTCGAAGGTGTTAAAAAGTTTCAAAAATATTTATTGTCGTCGTCGATGCTGTTTAAATAACCAAGAAAAACAAATAAAATAATTTACACAGCTGCAGTTAGTTGTTAAGTTTTTTTTAATAGATTCGTTATTTAATTGTCGATATTTTATGCGTGCTGTTTATGACGTACAATGAAATTTGATGAACCTCTACGAGGGCTAGTGACAGTCAAAAGTGTCCACTTCGGTTTTTCATTATAAAAATGTCATTGCATGTGTGCTAATTAATGAATACTATTTTATTATTTGTTATATGTGAACATGAACATAATGATATAAAATAGCACATACGAGAGCAGTTCGGAAACTTCTTAGCCTAGCACAAAAAGCGCGGTATAAACAGAACAAGTTAAGTATCTTGGAAACTTCCATCTCTGTTATAAACACATGTTAATGTTTGCTTCGATCTGGCAAATCCTTCATATAGAAACAGATGTTCAAAAAAAACGCATCCGCAATTTTTTTACAATGGAAAAATTAGAAATGTGTGCTGTAATTAAATCTTTGCATAAAAAAGGTTTATCGGGACAAGAAATTCACAATGATTTAGTGAACTTATTAGGTGAAAGTGCTCCTTCATATGCAACAATAAATTGAGTTGAAATTGTAGCCAAAGTGTATGATATGGTATTAAATACTTCTTCTACGGGCTTCAAAACTGATGTCATTAGTTTTATTTATGGCGGTATCGAGGTATATAAAATCGTTGACTACCCCAAAGCTGTAGTTTTCAAGTTCCACAGTTGGGTCGAGTCTACTGGACATTTTGCGGGTTGATGCCACCAGCTTGGTCTTCTCGCCATTTACTGTCAGTCACACTTTGGCAAACCCCTCCTCAATTCATTCAAAGGTGGCTATTACCGCTCGCAATGTTCGACCCATTATGTCATCGTCGCAGGGGAAAAACGTATGCTGTTTGGTATACAAAGTGTAATTTCTGTTCAACTTTGAAACGGTCACACGACAAAATGTCACATTGTCTGACTTTGTTTCAGTTAAAGTTATTCTGCATAGCCGTATTCATTTTGCAGGAATTCCGAACGCAGACATGGCTTTAAACACCTTTGTGTGTATAAGGCTGTCGATTGCGTCTTCTAGTCGACGAATAGATGCAACGTCTCGATAATATCATTGTCCATTGGCTTCAGTCGTTCACACCGCACGCTAGATATCACTTTTTTTCGATGGGAAGGGGAATAATTCCTCTATAGTTGACACATATCGTCTTTTCTCCTTTGATGTACAAGGGACGTAGGGTGCTGAGGTTCCAATCATTGGGCAAGCATTCATCTAGCCAAATTGTGCTAATTAATTGGCGCATGTTTCGATCAGCATTTGACTACCGGTCTGGAATAGTTCGGCTGGTAAACCATCGGCACATGCTTTCTTATTGGTTCTGGTGTATCTTCTTCGCCGTTACTATTTGATACCAGAAGTTTTGTAAAATGCTCCTTACAACACGCTATATGCGTTTATCATCAGGTTTCATTCTTCATCTCTACAGAGGGATGTGCCTGTATCAAAGCCTTCGGTTTAGTGTTTTACTTGCTGGTAAGATATCCGGACTTCATTCTGACTCCTGTATACCTCGATTTACTCACGCTCACGTTTTTTTCTTGTTCTTTCTTCTTCTTTTTTGAAAAACACATGGATCCATTGCGATCTTTTTTCAATCGAAATATACTTATATTTGATATCTTGCACATTTGGTATTGCAAATAGGCCCACTTTTAACACAGCCTCCATATAAGGTCCCGTCCCCATTTTCGATATTATAAAGGATTATTTTAAATATTTTCCGCATTTTTGTCCCAAGTGGCTGCAATTTTGGTATTCTGGATCACTGTTGTTTCAGTCTTCTTCCACTGCAAGGACCTGAAAACTGACCAGACCTAATACAGAAGAGTCCCTTCCTCTTTCTCCTCCCTGTAGAAGACTTCAAATTTCTTCGTCAGCAATGTCCTGTTCTGCACAGCAAAGACGTCTCCCGTCTTGCTTTTGATCACTTCCATATGAGTCTCTTTTTTTGATTACCGGACGAACTACTTACGTCTTACTTTCTTGTCGGAATTTCAATTCGAGTCCCCGTTAGATATTGATTGTCTCGTTTATAGAGACAATTCAAACCACTAGTTTCCTCTAGGATTCTATGCTCATTGAGGTCTCAAATTTTAGCATTAGATATTCTTCCTTGTACTCGCAGCTATCCCAATCGATGGGCCATCCTTATGGGTTCTTCTTTTAGTTTACCGGACGAACTACTTAAGTCTTATTTTTGTTTTCAGATTAGGAATTTTAATTTCAAGTCACCGTGGTTCGAAATTGCCCTTCTCCGTGGACTTCTATCCATTGTTGCCTATTAGCTATTTACAATATACATACATGTTTTAAATATCTCCCATACCATGATTTCGTTCAATTTTTTGGAATGTTGTGTTTCTGAAATTTGGTATCCCTTTGCAACACCAATGTTTTTGTACAGCACCATTTTTGAATTTTGTAGGTTTAAACAGCATTCATGGATGTAGAAAATCATATTTGCGGAAAACTTTCCATATAGGTTCATTATCACCATATTTTCGGGATTTTGAATTTTTTAAGATATTTTCTTCAAAGTGGCTCTAATTTTTCATTCTGGCAATAAAACACTGCTTTCAAAAAATAAAATGTTGGTATGCTGATGTTCCCACCCTACTTTTCCATTCCCCATACAACGGTGAAGCATCATTTTCGGGTTAAGTCTTATTTTCCAACCGAAGTGTTTGTAATTTGGCATTCGAGGTCATTAGAAGGAGAAATATATGTTTTGAGAATATTATATTATATTTGTCTTAGTCCCACTAATTTGGGGTATTTTGCCACCGAAGTGTATGTAATTTAGCATTCCGGGGCCCAATGAATAGAAAAAACTCATTCGTTAAAATCCTACTTCAATTAGCGCAAGACCTCTGAGCGTAAGCTGTCTACTTATTGGAAACCTAATGAAGATACTGCATCTATAAAGGTATTAATGGTCATTGGAAGGACATAAAAGATATTTTACCTATAAAAACTTAGATAGGTAAATTCTATATATAGGTTGAATTTCTTGCAGAAATAAAATACAACCAAACTATTCTATGTACCGAATTCCGACTTAATTTTCCACCAGAAATATTCCCGATTCGTGTTAATTTCGTCATTGTTACCACAACAAAAAATCTAACAATGACGGAAATTTCAAATCTTCAACTCCATTTTGTTGAAACTTTTTTACCAACACTTGGTTCACAGTCAACTCAAAACGCCGAAGAATTCTTCTAATCACCCCGACAACTCTCATTTGTCTTTCAGAAAAATAAAATCTGACACACATTTTGTGTGTTTATTTTTTATATCAACAACATCAGAAAATAAAAAAAAAATAGTTTTGTTGTTGTATTTTCATTTTGGGGCTAGGTATACACGCATTTTTTCTTCACATTGTTGTTTTTTTTTTCTTGTTTTTGTCCCCCATTTATTTGTTTAAAATATTTTAACAATGCAACAAAACCGGTTTCGTTGTTATTAATCAATTGATTTTTGTTGTTGTTTTGTTTTTGTGGACTGGTTCATTGACTGTTCATATGTTTAGCTTATGTTGTTGGTTTTTTAGCTAGTCAGATTATAGCGACATACATTTTAACTGAGCTCTGTTATTACGTATGTAAATTAAATTTACAAAATTAAATTTATCACTTCGCTGTCACTAGAGACATTGGCGCCGATATAACGACCAAAGTGACTAAATCCAGTTGGATGATATAAGGAGAAAAATGTATTTTAAAATAAATTAAAGAGGATAATCGATCTGTGTACTAAAGGACATTAGGATAGTTGTTTAGACAAAAATTCTTTTTTTTTCAATTTTAAAAAATCGTATTTTTTGATGACATGTGATGAAAACATTTGAAAAATTATGATTAATTAAGACCTATTGCGTGAAAGTGTCTTAAACGCGTTTTAAAATGCAGTTAAGTAGTAATTTAAATTTGAAACCGCTGGTCGCTGCAGAGGTCACAATTATGACCCGAATATCGCGAAATTTTGCACAGTGAAAAGGGGGTTGGGCAGGGAATAAGCATAACCATTTTGATGAAGATCGGTCTATATTTGGCTGGTCAAATGGGTCCAGACTTTTGTGTGAACAATGACAAAATTTGCATTCTATGGCGAAAATATTTACATCTGAAGGATATAGACCCAAGAGGAATGGTTGACCTTTAAGTTGACATCCATTATATTGATGTGCTTATCCGGATGCCAGAGGTATACATAATCTTTACCGAATTCTATGCAATCTTACATATATTGTTCAGTATTACCATTATCGCCTAGAGGGTGGAAATGTAGCACTGATCGCTAGGAATTTTTGCATGAAGTTCAGGTTATGGTCAAAGACGACGCCTATAATTTTCGATGATGATTAGATGATATTTCGGGTATGATACATACGGAAAACTTTATTTTTGTCTGTTTTCTTGTTGCTCTAGACACAACAATTATAAGACGAACATTACAAATTTTCCATGGGAAAGGCGATCTGACCAACTAATTCGAATGGCTTTTATGATAATATTTAGCGGGTCAAATGATGCCACAGATGAGCTCTTGACATCTAATCGGTCATGAAAGTGCAAATATTGAAAAATTTTACCCAGCCTCGAAATATGGATTCGCAGAAACAGAGCGCTCAGTTTTTACTTAACAATCGGAGTAAGAAAACTAAAAACCACCAAATGAGGGGAGGGCAATCCTAAAACACAACCAAACAACGAATTGTGATGTTGGTTTTATTATTCGGAATACATTTGTTCCTGTCAAAAAAAAATAGAGAGAGAAAATAAACGCAAATAGTGGTAAAGTAAAATGAAGTTGGAAATCAGTTTTGACATTAATGAAATATTTAATTTTTTTCGAAATAATAGTGATACAAGTACAAAATGGAAAAAAATAAGCTATGAATGAAATTATCATTAGCCATTATTTTTTTATGTGTATGCGATTAGGACCCTGAAACCGTGGACCAATATCTAAAATTGACTGCGTTGATTTTACCAAAGAGAACAGGAAATGTCTAATTATAGCCAATTCGTTTTACAAAAAGCTACTAAAACCTTCAATATCCGGGTAGGCAAGCGGTATCGTTATAAGGAGGGAAGCTATACCAAAATGTGAAGCGATATATTCTTGACCTTAACGACGTAAGGATATAAGAATGGAAAAATCTGAAGGACTTCGTAAAAATATAGAATTCATAGAGGCATAGGGAGACTTTTAAACAAAAACTTTTTATCCCATTCCGGGTTCAAAAAATTTAATTTTGTTTTTCTATTTAATTCGAACCTACACTAATTCAAGAATGTCCCTTTAAAATTTCACCAAGCATCAAGTGACGGCTTCTAAAAATTACAGCAAGATAACACAAAAACTAATAATGGAACCCCTTTCTTCCTTCCAGTTTTCGAAAATCATGCCCGCCGTCAACAGATTACCTTTTTTCTGTCCAACTCTTTAAAATGTGATGGCTTGCGTTTAACCAGTGCTCTTTTCAACATAACCTAATTTCCACTTCTGAAATTATGACATTTATTCATAGTAAAATTCCAATAATATTAAGTTTTTATTTCATCCCTTTCGTCTAGGGGTTTATGTGAATTTATAAATTCTTTAATAAGTTCGACTTATAGGTATATGGGATTTGAAATAATTTAATATTCCACATATGACGAATTATTGCAACATTTGCTTTATTCCATATTTTTGACAATTAACCATGAACACCATATTGTGTTTTCAAACAATCGAATTTAATGTAAGTCAACCCTTATTCATTGAAGCGTTTGTTTGTAGCGACACACTTTGAATATTATTTCAATATATTATTCATATCTGTTATTTTTTTAGTTTGTTTTGCCCATATTCATAACAAAACCGGCCTACACTAATCAACAACACACATCCATATGTAAGTGCATCAGTTAGCTATCGAGTTATTTACATTTGGTTCGATTGTTTTTATTACAGACCCGGCCAAACTTGTATTAGGTAGTTATATGGAACTCCACAATAATAATTATCGTTGAAGTTGTTGCTGCTGCTGTTGTTGTTGCTGTTGAATGCATGTTTTCATGTTTTCCAACCAGTTTTTGCATTTAGTAAAAAATTGCAATTGTTTTGTTTCTATTTTTTTCACACGTGCAAATTGTAACGTCGTCTGCCGATTCTACAAAACAAAAACGCAAATCTGCGAACCTTGTTAGTGAGGGAATAAACCAGAATTGTAGTTTGGCGCTTGCGTGACAAAACTAGTCTATTGTTTTTTATCGTGTTTTTTATTTTTCTATTTGGTCTTGTGCTGATGACTTTGTCGTAATATCGTGCATTTGTTTTTAAACTAATGCAGATCTTGAATAAGTTTTCCAGCGAGTGTCGACGTTATGTTCAACCTTTTTTGGGGTCTTGCCAGACTTTTTTTCCAAACTAATTTCTTGCATTTGTTTTACAGGAAAACTAGTTTGAACTGCATTTGGCTAGGGCGGTTATGTGCCGCACATGTGAGTGTCAGATATAAATAACCATGGGAGTATTGAAACTAATGAAATATGGAATAGAAAGTTTTTGAGCAAAGTCTTTTAGATGAGGACAACAACGGAATTATATAAAATGATAAAATAAAATGTATTATGTATTTAAAATTCGATATAAATCATTATATTTAAGGAGATACGATTTTAAAATCTCTTGACTATATAACCGCAATACTAACTTAGCTGGCTTGTAACAGAACATTTGTTCCATAAGCCGAGCTCAAAAAATATTACAAGACGGGTCGAGCCCATTTTAAAGACAATGTTTCGATATATTATTTTCCGCTTGAACTTTCCATCGAATTCGTGCCCTTCCCCTTCTGCGTGAACCATCAGTTGGCTCGCTTTTTGATGCATTTTGGGGCATCCTCGCCTGTTCTCACAACATGACATAGCCAACGAATTAGCTGCAGCTCGATACGTCTGACAATGTCGATGACCGAGAATAGACTCATGGTTCATTCAACGGCTTTATTCACGTCGATCAAGATCGGCCCATAAATCTTTCTTTTCTCCCAAACACTCCAAGAGCTGCCTCATCTGCTTGCGCAAGTACTCATGCTTCGGATCCATACAACAGCACGGTTAATATTAACGTCTTGTGGATTTTGGGCTGGCGAGAGGTGGCCTTGTCTCTAAATTGCTTACATAGACCATACTAGAATCTGTTGGTCATCTGATGTTGATGCGATTAGTTTTATTTATGTCGGTCCCGAGGTATATAAAATCTTTGACTACCTCGAAGCTGTAGTATTCAAGTTCCACATTTGGTTCGAGTCTACTGGACGTCTTGCGCGTTGGTAAAAGGTGTAACAGCCACCTTAGATCGAATTGAGAAGCAGTCTGTTCGACTTATTATGTCGATGTCATCGGCGTACACGTCTAACTTATGCCGATTCATGTACATAGTGTCATTTCTGTTCACCTTTGCATCTCGTATGACCTTTTCCAGCACGATGTTAAAAAGATAACACGACAACCTGTCACCTTGTCTGAAACCTTGTGTCATTTGTCCGTTAAAGTTATCCTGCATAGCCCTATTAATTTTGTAGGAATGTCGAACGCAGGCATGACTTTAAACACATCTGAGCAGATTGGGCTGTCGAATGCGGTTTTATAATCGACGGATAGGTGAAATGTGTCGATGTGTTTTTCTTGGATCTTTTACAGAATTTGGCGCAGAGTAAACATCAGGTCTATGCTGGATTTGCCAGGTCTGGATCCGCATGGATAAGATCCAATAATATCATTGACCGTGGACTTCAGTCGTTCACACAGCACTAGACTAATTCCTCTATAGTTGACACATATCGTCTTATCTCCCTTTATTGTGCACGGGACACAGGATTGGACATGCATTCCTCTAGCGAAATTGTACTCACCACCGGTAATCCATCGGCACCTGATGATTTATTATTCTTTATCCGATTATCTTCTTTGCCGTTACTATTTCATATCAGAAGCCTTACAAAATCTTCTTCCAGATCCTCATTACGTTATCTGTCACCAGGGTTCATTCTCTCTACAAAAGGATGTACCTGCACCAAATCCTTCGGTTTGATGTTTTACTGGTTTTTCGGACTTGGTTCAAGATTTCAAGATGCTACACTCTGTAATACTCTCATAAAATACTGAAAACTATGTATACCGAAAAGTGTAAGGGTAAAAATCGGGATAGTAACTTTTTAATATCGTAAATAATGCGGAATCATTTTTAAATATATTTATGGACAAAACCGACAGAAACGTGTTTTTATTGTTTTTTTATTTATTCTTCGATTAAGGACGCTGTCATATCTCAACAAGATATGAAAGCCCATTGTTAATTTCTACAATAGTTAACATTTTCAATTAACTCAACATAACTCGTAATCGCATTCGTCACACATAATCTTGTGCGTAAGCATGTCAAAGTTCAACAAGAGGCAATGGCTTTAATTTAATTGAACAAAAAGGGTTAATGGGGGGAAATAATGTTAATTGAATTATGGATGTGGGTATATCTTAAAGACGTACATTTATCTTCTCAGTTTGTAAAAAATAAAAGAAAGTTTAAGAACACTCATCGCCATCTCCGACGTTGTCACAAGCATAATGGTTCGACAATTTAAGCGGCCATCAACTTCGTCATCAATGTTGAATAATTCAAATAAAAAAACCATAGCCCCGACCATAACAATAATAATTATAAATTAAAAGTATGTGTGTGTTTTTGTTGTATAGAATGTTGCATTAAGATTCTGTGGCAGAACGTGTTTCTATTCGAAACGAACACTGAATCACCACTCATTGTACATCTGTCTGTTGTAGCTACAATTAAAAAACCCCCCTAACTTATCGCTGGTGGAAAATCTTAGGAAGTCGAGAGCATAACAAAAAAAAGGTATGTACATCGTAACATGCATCACATGTTTGCCTCTTCTAAGAATTCGAAAATCTGCGCTGCAGAAAATTGCAGTCATTGCAATTTCCTGTTACAGTGGGATGTTGTTTTTTGGGAGGGAGTAGGTAAAGGGGGTAATACATAACATCATAACATTACATTACAATGATGCAAAGAGTGATTAAATCATTTTTGTTTTTTGTAACTGATTTATCAAAATCTGTTACAAAAATTATCTTGTGGAAACAGTGAAAATGCTTGGAGTCAAATTAAGTCGTTGCGGTTAATGATTAATGACTATGTAGCAAAACTTCGAGAACATTCGACAGAAAGGACTTTAGTTTCTACACTTATTGTACAGCACTTTTAAGAGAGATCAGAACCAATTGTTCTTTGTGTAACGCATAGGACCGAAAAATGAAAATTGCATAGCACCAACAAATAATACCCTGTACCACAGTGTGGTGAAGGGTATAAACAAATGCTGAGCATTGTTTTCTGCAAATATGAAATCTGCAAACTCAAGCTGGAAAATTCGTCTAGGACTTTCAACTTACAGAAAATTGACCCGGAATTTCATATAGGGACATATTGAAAACATTTTCCGAAAAAGGTTTTTTTATAAACCGAAAACCTGAGACGAAAAATTGAATCCCTATGCCTGATAAATGGGCCTAGGATCATGAAAATTTTAAAACAAGTTGAGGTCCTTTCTATAAAGATTATGTTAAAAAAAACCCTGAATGCAAAATGACAGGGATTTCGGTTGATATGCGATTAGAACTACAAAAATACCGAAAATTGGGTTGGGCGTTTATATAGGATATATATCAAAACTGGGACCTATATTTTTATAATCATGAGAATACCACTATGTTTTTCAAAAATGTAAACATTTCATTAATATAAGAAAAATTTTCATACTGCGCTCTACTTTACCACTATTTTCTCTCATTTCTTTCTCTCCTTCTCTTTGGACAAAAACAAATGTACTCCATCGTGCCGTGTGGTCGTAGCCACATGCAGGACATGTGTTTGGTATCGAGCCGTCAATTCTTGGTCAATTGGAATTGAGGCGATTGTACCATCCTGATCTTAGTTGAGCTAAGACTACTCGTGTTTGTCGGGGCTGCTGCTTCTCCTCTGCTGCGATGCATTGGGGGTGGCTCTCCGATTATGATATTCACACGATATTGCTCAACTGCCTAAGCGACTGTGTCTGTGTAATTATCATTCGGACCTGCTTGATAGGCTTCTTGGTCTAAGGGTTCACATTTATATCTTTAGACCCCTCTCTCTCTCTCTTGATCATGAAGATCTCCCCCTTACCTGCCTGGACGGGGGAGTTCTGTCCATAAGACTTTGACGGGTGCGTTCACAAAATATAATTGTGCCGATGGAGACTGGAGTCATGAGAAGACAACCTGTTGCAGTTCTCAGAGCAGCATTCTGGCAAATCTGGATATTTTTCCACTGCGTATCACTTACATTCGCAAACCACACTGGCCCCGCATAGCTTACGACTGGCCGGTCTATTGCTTTATAAGAGGTCAACAAGGTTTCTTTGTCAGCGCCCTCTCCTTTTCGCCTGTCATTCTCTGGGTGCCCAATGAATTGCCGGTTAAACAAACACGCGCACTTCTTCAGACAGTTACGTATTTTCTTCCAGGATTCGAGAGTGACTTAACAGTTGCCCACAATTTACTTGTTCCTGTGATAAGGTACATTGGCCAGCCTTGTACCCTTCTGGTAATTACCTAGGTCGGAATGCCACAACTCATGGTGGACATTGAAATTCCTCTAATTCCACGCGGTTATTACCTTCTAAAAGCAGACTGATATCCGGTAAATAATGCGGTGTACATCGGCGATATATACTACTACTCTACCTCGGCAGTTCCACATTTAACTGCTACCCCCATACATTCAATGTAAGGGTCAACATTGTAACCATCGCAACGCTGTAAGCTACAATTCTCGGTCAGCTTAGTTTCCTGGATCGCACCGACCATTATGCGCGGAACAATCTATACCTTACCTCATATATTTGTCCTGATAATATATTATAAAGGTTCAGTTACACTGTATTCAAGAATATTGTAAATGGCAGTCAGTTAATAATTTTTACAAACACGAGCTATCATTTACAACATAGAAAATTATGATTTTAACTCAGAGTTTTATTCAGATTTGTCTGCTTTATTTATATAGCCCTAAATCCTGATTTTCAATTTGAATTAAATGCGCTTCTAATCTGACTATTATTCACAAATCATTCAGAAATCAATAATAATATGACCCCCATATTACAACCTTCCTATTCATTCCTTCCTTCCTATTTAATTTGTCAAGTTCAAACAGAATAATGTTAACAGTACGATATTCTGCAGCAATCAATTATTAAAGACAATTCAATTACCAAGTCAAACGTCGTCAAATATTGAATATGGTTTTGTGTTAGCGCCAAATTATTAATATTTGCCATGCACAAACAAAATAAATTGCGTCCCCTAACAAAAATAGTCGATTGTACAATCGTGCAATGAGCTTTGCACATTTCTAGTGCCAACACTCAAACTAAAAGAAAATTTTTGCAAAATAAAAACTGTTTTTTCGCTAGACTTAGTTCTGAACTGGTTTGTTAGGCCTCCTCACACACCCCACAAACAACAATAAAAACAACAATATAAATTTGTAGTAAGAGAATAGAAAAAAACGCAAGCTTTACTTCACGAAAGAAGTCAATAACCGAACAGAACAGCGAATAGAGTAGAAAATTCTAAGGTTTCCATAATACGAACGAACACACAATAAAATAGAAGGATTGTAGGAAAATAGCCGATAGTGTCCACAACAAATGACAGTCATGTAAAGAAATCACAAAATTCCCCTGCGTTAAGCGTATTTGTGTGTGTGTATTTAACGTCAAAAGAAACGCTTGACACTTGACGTGAAACCTGCTGGTATTTCTCTATCAAATGAGGCTAAACAGGTGTGGCCGGCTGCCTAGCTGGCTGGATTGATGGTCAGTAAGTAAGTGGCAACACTTGCATGATTTACATAAATAATTAATCGACTTCATTGAGTGACTTGACTTTGGTTGGCTTAATAAATGCTCAAGGTGTATACGAGGTTCGCTACTTAGATGGGGAATGCTGCCAATAGATGGTATTGGACCATCAATAAGTTATTTATAAAAAGTTATTTTTATAAGGGTAATGCTTCAATTGTTCTCTAAGGATAACCTTTAATGGCAAAATACAGGTATTGCGCTTGAATAGATTCAAATTCTTCTGAAATAAAAGCTGTAAAACTAGCTCTACAATACACATCCATATACTAATGTAGGACGAACCAAATTAACAAAAATGTTTATTTCATACATAGCTGGCTCGAGACAGAACATGTGTTCCATAAAACGAGCTTAAACATTATTTCCAGACGCGTAGGTCTTGTGCGAAGTTTTTCCAATTTGAAAGGCCATGTTTCGGTATGTTACCTTCCTTTTGAGTTCAACATCAGTTGGCTCGCTTTTATATGGCTTTTGAGCAGGGGTATCCTCATCCATTCTCACAACACGTATCGATGTCCGAGTTTAGATGGTATAACTCGTTGTTCATTCGACCCCGATATTCACCGTCGACCATGATCGGCCCGTAGATCTTTCGGAGAATTTTTGTCTCAAACACTCAAGAGCAACCTCATCTGCTTGCGCTTGCATTAGACCCAGATTCTAAAAGAGTGTGAGTTTAGTTTGACGAGAGCTGGTCCTGCTCTTAAATAGCTTACTCATACCGTAGCAGCATCTGTTTGCCAACACTATCCTTCTCCAAATTTCATTAGTTTTATTTATGACGAAGCTGTAGTTTTTAAGTTCCACATTTGATCCAAGTCTACTAGAAGTTTTGCTCGTTGATACCATCAGCTTGGTCTTCTCGCCATTTACTGCTAGTCCCACTTTGGCAGACTCCTTCTCATTCGATCAAAAGTTGAAGCTATCGCTCGAAATGTTTAATCGGCGTAGGTGAGTAACATGCGATATACAGAGGCCATTTCTGTTCACATTTGCATCTTGTATGACGTTTTCCAGCAAGATGTTAAACAGGTCACACGACGAACTATCACCTTGTCTGAATTCTAGTTCGCTATTGAAGGGCTCTGAAGGGTCAATTCCGACTTTAACTGCTGACCTTGTGCCAGTTAAAATTATCCTGCATAGCGTTATTAATTTGGCAGACATGGCTTTAAACACATTTGATCAGATAGTGTTGTCGAATATTTTATATTCGACGAATAAGTGGAATGTGACGATGTGTTTTCGTGGGCCTTTTCCAGGATTGGGCGCATAGGGAAAATCTGGCCTATGGTGGATTTGCCAGGTCTGAAGCCGCATTGTTAAGATACAAGAATATCATTGACCATTGTCTTCCGTCGTTCACACAACACTCTAGAAACCCCTTTATATGCGATGGGAAAGACTAATTTCTCTTTAGTTGGCATCGTCGTGTGTCCTTTATTGTACATGGGACACAGGATGTTGAGATTCCAATAATTGAAAACACATTCCTCTTGCTAAATTGTACTAATCATTGAGTGCATGCTTCTGATCAACATCTGGCCACCGGTATTGAATAGTTCGTCAGATAACCCTTCGGAATCTGCTGTTTTATCATTCTTCACGCGATTAACTGCTATTCTGATCTCATCTTGGCTCGGTAGTATAAATCTATACCGCCATATTTTATTGGTTCTGGGGTACCTTCTTCACCGCTACTATTTGATAGCAGAAGCTTTGCAAAATGCTCCTTCCAGATCATCAACACACTATCTGGATTTGTCACCAGAATTTGCACCAAAGCCTTCGGTGTGAAAAATTTCCGGACTTTATTCTTTTTTTGAAAATACGTTTCTCCTCTCTCCTTTTCTCTCGATAATCCTCTCTCGCATTGCGTGTTGCTACTGTTTGCAAAATTGTCCTATACGCTGCGCCTTTCACCTCAATAGCATTACGACACTCCTGATCGTACCTTGGGTTTTCTGATGGTGGTCTTTGGTAACCAAGTGTTGCCTTTGCTGCAGTGGGCAATTCTTTGCAATTGTGCTCTTACATTATTATCGGAACAAAGACTACCAGTTCTATCTGCAGCTTCTCGATATCGAGTTTCCGTGTTGTATTATTTAACATCTACGATGACACCAACATTAACAAAGGAATCAACATTAGTCATTAAAACATGACATACAATCCATGTCATACAACCCTCGTATGTGTTTATGTTTGGAACAGAAAAAATCTCGAAACATTTTTGTTACCGCTCAAACATAGCTGCTTGGCTGGCTGCATTGTGAGAAATGAGTTTCTCTTTCGCGTCAACTCTCTCCCTTTCGCATTCACACACAACGCCATAACGAACGAAACGCAATTCTTGACCACGTTAATAAAACCAGTTTAAATAACAAAAAGTTTGTTTACATTTTATTTTTGTTTTGGTTATGCTTCTCTCCATATTTAGTGTTTGGCTGGTCGTTGACGTTGCTTTTACTTGCCACTGACACTGGCAAGCAGGCAAAACTCGTTTCCTATTTGGTTTAGTGGCTGTTCACTCACTCTCAACAGTGTCGTCATGAACATTCACTCAACCAAACAAAACAAATCACCCACCTCAGACAATGACGTCGAAAGGGGTCAAGATTAACTTAGTTCATCACACAACTGTACTAACGGTTTTGCGGTTCTTTTGATGTTTTTGTTAGCAGGGTGTTCGTTCAGATTACACCAAATACAATAACAAATACCGAGACCGCCGCCGCCGCCGCCACCACCACTTGTCACATTAGTCAGTGAAAACGTCACTGCTTGTAGAATATTTGTGGGGCAAAGGACCTACCAACTAGCGTTTGTGGTTACCATATTTCGTGGGTCTTGTTGTTATTGTTGCATGTATTCAATTTATGGGAATATAAAATCAGGCCAAGAGCAAATGTACTGCATTTGTCGTTTCTTCGTCCTCTGCCATATTGGAGGAAATTTGTGACTCACATGTTTCCTACTGTAACGATTTATCGTCCTTTTTTGTAATATATGTATGTACAATGTATTTGAGGTCAAACATTTTGTACAGTGGCTAGCAATAGATTGTCTAGTCAAACATGCTTACCAAGAAAGAAAAATTGTAAATTGCGAATTTTGGTGGCACGGCTTAGGGAATGCTACAGCGAAGGCACGTTCTTGTATCAGTTCGGTTTTACCGAGAGTAGAGGTACGGTGGTCAAGTGGTGGCATGGGCAAGGCTATCTTGCCTGAGCGGGTCAAATTCCAAATATTTCCTTGGCATATTTGTGGATTTCATAGGCGCATTTGATTTCCTTTTAGAGGATAGCGTGCTCACAAGGTACTCAGAGATCGGGTGCAGTGAGATTGCTCTTTGAACGAGTTATTTCCGAGATAGTAAGGCTTGTGTCTTGGAAGCCATTTCTTCGGTCTGGAGGAATGTGCAGCGAGGTTGCCACAGGGTTCCATTTGTGGTCCATGTATATGGAACCTCATGATGCATACTCTGTTGCGGGAGCTAGCTGCCTTCTTCAAGGTTTGTGCGTATGCGGAAGACTTGCTTATGCGATTGAAGGGGATAGTCGTTTTAAACTGCAAAATCGTAGTGAGCGAACTATGCAGATAGTGCAGGCTGGAGTGGTGGCGGCAACCGTGATGACTGATGCTATACACAGCCGCCCTCCCTGGTGAACGCGCATAAGCTAGGGACCATCAAGCGTATTTTTCGGACCGATGTGGGGTTGTGTAGGCGTGCTGTGCGTACCATATATGGTGGGTTGTTTGTTGCCTGTGCAACTTATGGTTCACCTATATGGTACAAAACTGCCTTTACTGTCTTAGGACAGAAGAAGCTCCTTTCGTGTCAGCGGGTCGTTATGCTAGCATGTTTGCCAATGTGTCGCACTGTTTCAACAGAGGCGTGGCAAGTGTGGCTTGATCTTAAGGTGAGACGTAGGGCTATCAAGTAAAAGCTTAAGCGTGGCTTGCAGTTGAATGAAGATGATTGGTTCTGACCATCTGATCTGGGGGATAGTAGGCGGTACAGCACTATCTCTCGGGAGTGTGTTGTTGATTGGTGGATGGACAGTGGATGGGTGACGTGCGTATTTATTCTTGACGCTACGTTTGTATCCGACGGGTCAGACTTTCGCTTTGGCTTAAGTACTGGTTTCTTACTGACGGGGCGGTTTTGGATAAAAGAGGCTAGGGTTCAGGTTTGCTGGTGCATGTTATTCTACCTTTGGCTCAAGTGTTGTTTAGGAATGAGTTCAGGCTTATTGGACGGTAAAATGTTGGCTTTGCGTTGCTTGCGCTCTGTATAAGGAGTTGCGTTTAGCAGTTCTTGTCAATTTGATGTATTCCTTCCTTTATGCTTGGAAGTTTTCCAAGGCGATCTCTGCTGTATTGTTAAGTCGGTCCTATTTTCCTTTGTTTAAAATCTCCCCTGTCCTGCAGGATTTTTTTAATGCAGATTTCCTTCAAGGCGTTACCATTAATTCTGACAACTTGTTCTCCATCAGAGCCATTGTTGCTCTAGCCTTTTGCAATGGAAGTGGCAATTTTTTCCACTAATTTTCTAAGGGCTTCTATGCTCTCCATGGCATAATTATACAAGATAGTCTCATGCAGTCATATGTTTCCAATTTTTTCATTAATTTGCCTTTGACAGTCAGGCTTTCAAAATTTAAATGAAAATATCTTCCATCGAAATGTTCTTCCTCATCACTTTGTGTGTCTTTCTTCTCTCTTACATGTGCCTTTCCAATCTTGAAGTAGACGGTTGTGGACACGTATAGCGTCTTATCCGTAGTCTTCACCAGCAGTGTCTTGTTCTGCAGACCAAAGGCTTCGAGCATGCGTTCTGTCGTGAACTTGCTGACCCAAACTCTAACGAAGACCTTTTCTTTTGTAGTTCATGAACATCTTTTTTCCTCGACAACTAATGTTAAGTAGTCTTATTCATGGTGACAATATTTGCCACTAATATTCTAAGGACTTTTATGCTTTGATGACTTAAATTGTACAATTAGATAGTCCCCTTTGGAGCATGTGATCCATGATCTTATTGTTAAAGTGGGCCACACACCTCAAACATGTGCGTTCGATCGGTGTGAAGCTCCTAGCCCACACACGTCAAACGGATCCATAAAACTTCATTTCATATTTATTTTTGAAGCGTGAAGATGGGCCGCGATAGTGATGACGGAAAAAAGACGAAAAATTTTTATTTAATATAAATGTATTAAATACTTTTATTTTATTCCGGGAAAAACATTTTTATTTGTCACACAGTAGAATATGTGTAAAAACATCAAAAAATCTTCCAAATACGTATGTATTGCATTTGTCCGCTGATCCGCACTCCACGAAATTTCTCAACAAATGAGAAAATATCCACACACCAGGCCACAGACGTCAAACATGTGCGCGTCGCACAACGAAAAATTAAAAAATTTTCATTTCTTTCGATCGGTGTGCGCACCGGCAAATCGGTGTGAACACCGTACCACGTAAGGACGGTTAAGTGTGGGCCACTTAACCGTCCTTATAGTTATCACCTTCTTAAAGTTATCCATTTTTAATGTTCCCGGACGCACTACTCTCGTCGTTCGATAAATATCAGAGTTCATGGCTGAAAAATGTAAATAAAATACACAGTTTTGAATTTAAATCTATTAAAAAAACTATGAACTGATTCTATAGAAAAATACAAATAGCATCAACATAGTTTTCCAATAGAACAATCAACTCATCTGTGAGTAAAAACTTAACATTTAATTATTACATCGTTCTGCCTTATTACAATGGTTTTGTCTGTACGTTTTTTGTTTCTAAACATATGTACGAATATTTTTTTATTCATATCGACAATGACACGTTGACCCAGAAATCTACGTTGACAGGCTTTCTATTGTTTTACGCATTTAAAATAAAAACAAATCCCCAGCAGATATTAAAAACGAAACTGATTACCCCATTTGTGTACATGTTGTACCGCCACATTATGCTATTTAAATATTTATGGTAATTATTTTAAAAATTCGAAAACATAAAATTCGTGTTGAAATTTGTATAGGGGAACTTTCAGTATTAATTTGTTAAATTCGTGTAACCCATTCGCATAAATGCGTAAATGTGAATAAAGGTTGGGATCTAACATATTTACACAAGCGTGACAAGTATGATGGGTTAAAACTTTAAAATAACTTAAATTTGTCGTTGGCAGTAAAAGAATATAGGCATTGTTTACACGAAACGTGATTTACGAAATTTCGTCGTTTATTTGACATATATTTAAAAAGCTAACGCTGGCATTATGGTATCTTATTTAAGGGCCGATCCTATGTTGATCATCGACGGGATGGGTTTTGTTAATTTTTGAAGCGCAGATTTTGCGTCTAAAATAAAAAATATTTGTTTTGCCAATACGAACTTAAGATACGCGAATTCGAAAATCATGCTCGGGTAGCAACAAGAGCATTAAGTGCGACATTAAAATAAAATCGTGAACTCATTTTGAATTTTATACAATTTATGCCTTTTCAAAGTGTTAAAGTCACCCAGTATCAGACATGAAGTGCCTATCTTTACACTATCAATAAAGTCGTGTATTGTTTTTGCCAATTCAGAGTCACAAACCTAATGCAGTTGATATTTAGTTCTGATAACTTACGAAACCTAATTACTCACTGACTTACTTAGCTGGCTTGTTATTCCATAAGCCGAGCTGAAAAAAGATTTCCAAGCGCGTCGGTCTTGTGCGCAAGTCCACCAATTTGGAAGACCACGTTCCAAGATGTTGTTTTCTACTTGGTCTTTTCATCTAAATCGTGGCCTTCCCCTTCTACGGGAACCATCAGTAGGCTCGTTTTTATATGCCTTTTAAGCTGGGGCATTTTCATTCATCCGCACAACATGGCCTAGCCACCGTAGTCGCTGCAGCTCAATACGACTGACTATGTCGATGTCTGTGTATAAATTGTAAAGCTCGTGGTTCATTCGACGCCGATATTCACCGTCGACGCAGATCGGCCCGTAGATCTTTCGGAGAATTTTTTTCTCAAACAACCCAAGAGCTGCCTCATCTGCTTGCGCAAGTACCCATGCTTCTGATCCATATAATAGCACGGGTAGTACCAGCGTATTGTAAAGTGTGAGTTTGGTCTGGCGGGAGGTGGCCTTGTTTATAAACTGCTTACTTAGACCATAGTAGCATCTGTTGTCCATCACAATCCTTCTCTTAATTTCAAAACTGATGTCATTCGTTTTATTGATGGCGGTACCAAGGTATATAAAGTCTTTAACTACCTCGAAGCTGTAGTTCTCAAGGTCCACAGTTGGTCCGAGTCTACTGGACGTCTTGCGCGTTGATACCATCAGCTTGGTCTTACGAAACCTGTGCATACTAATTCAGTCAGAGATGTTATATCCATACACCCCTCTACCTTAAAACCATAGTACTATAGAAAAACTATAACATTTCACAATGTCGTTTATAGTAAACAAAATCCAACTAAAAACGATTTTTTACCCACATTTGACGCACGAAAGCACAATTGAACAGATGCCATTGACTCATCTGTAGGTAGAATAGCTAGAATTGTTTTTATAATGAAAAAAATTATATCTCATTAATGTATTCTCATCTAACAACTAATTGAAAATAATTTCTTGAAACTGGAGGGACTGAGTAACGACAAAACGTGAAAACCTACACTATTCACAGTATATGAGACAATAACAATTCTGATAATTGCACCAATAAATACATACAAAAAATGTGAATTGTTTTTTTTTTAAATTCTATTTCAAACTATTCTCCACAGCAATCAACTCAGCATTGCTCAACACACGAAACGAAGATGAGTTATTTGAGTTCAATAGGTATTGTTAATGAAACTGTTGTTATGCTCCAATACACATTTCCGACAATCTATGTATGTATTTCATTATGACCTAATTGTTGATTTTTGTTTTATTGTGTTTTCAGAAATATCTCGTGTCACTATGTCACCGGCAGATGAAACCTCTTATGTCTCGGGACCAAGTAAAAAGGCCTCCTACACGTTGGTCGCTTTAAAGTTCCTCGAACTAGTAAGTAGAACACTTTGTTGTTGTGTTGAAACTTGCAATTAACAATTAAATATTAATTCGTCTGTCACACATGTCTAGTGTCTCATCATTTGCTGCATAGGTCTGATCGATGAACCTGCCACACATTCCAACATACGTACATTTATCACTCCGCGCGTAATTGGCTTATGCTATGTGACCTTTGGCTGTCTGTTAATTTACTCGGCGATTTATTTAATAATGGCCCTATTCGGTGACATGTGAGTATACCCATTCGCCATAGGCTTTCATTATAAGTGGTTATTTATTGAGAACAAAAATTGATTGATTTTTTGTTGTTACTATTATATTTTTCATTGTAGGACTCCATGGCGAACATCTGTGTTGTGGTCTTTGGTTGGATTTGTACTGTTTGTGGCCACCACTTCATTACTATTCCGTGATTGGTCAGCTACAAAAGATTTGAATTACTGGCATCCGAATATGACACGTTTGGATTTGGTATTGGGTGCGGCATCTGTGTCTTTGGTCACTGCACTTATTTTCCTTATGGATATTTTAATTACTCTACGTTTTGGCATGTCAGGAGATTTGGAGTAATCAGGAAAAAAGTAACATTTTGCATATTTGTTACTTGCATGACAAACGAAACACTTCTCAAATCTCTTCGTAAACATTAATTTCACGCCCCGAAGAGAATATAACAAACAACAGAATTGTTGTCTATTGAAGTGTTATATACATTCTGTTCTATTTATCTCTTTTCTTTTTTTATTTGTATAACAATTATATCCGTCCATTGATATAATCGTAGTATAACAGTCACACTATGCTACGTTTGTGTCTAGGCTAAGGCATTTACATTTATAACAACTGTTAATGTTCACATATTTAACATTCTGTTTGTTAATATATATCTGTAGATGTGCTGTAATATTTACAGCCTTCAAAGATTACAGTTTTTATATTACATCATTTTTTAAATACACTTTTACAAATAATCTAATGTTATAACGAAAAAACTCGAATCTAATTACATTTTTAATTTCTTTTTAACATTTAAAATGTTTTAATTCTTTTTGAAAACAAAATGTACAAAACACACACATGCATATTTCATATTTTTTATATAAATTATAACTAATATAAGAATAATTATTTTTTATAATTAATAAATAAAAATGAAAAAAAATTAACTAGTTTTTAATTTAATGTTAGAACTTATTTTCAGTTTTAAACTTCCAAAAATAACCATGCATTTCTTTCAACATCAAGGGATTCAAATCAATTGTTAATAGAATAATCAAAATAGGAAAAGTATAAAATTTTCCTATTTTGATTATTTAATCAATATGTAATTGATTCACATATTATATTAAGTACATGTTGTAAGTGACTATCGGAATGAAATTTCAAACATCAGCAAGCTATGGTGTGGCAATAAAGTGAACAAATCTGTGATATTAGCTTTGAGGTCGATGTTTATTGTTATTTTGAAATAACATAAATTAAATGTTAAAAATGTCAGTATGCTCGTCTTAAAAATAATATTACGATTCCCCCTGAAGAAGTCGCCAAAACAGTGACGAAACGTCCGAAAATTTTGCAAAAATAACAAAGGTCTTTAAGCTAAACAATATCACAAACAATCAAATTTCCTAATGTTAATTTTTATTTTTAGGTAAGAAGATTTAAAAATTCATTGTACGTAATATGTTAATTTTTTGGCGAATAAGGATGCAGTGAATTTCTTGAAACTGAATTTAAGTCTTCGTAATTATCCAAAAAATCCACAATTTTTCTTGTCATTGCTGCCATTACAAACAAAAAATATCAAAAATTTCCAGCAGGAGTACAAACCTAAGTAATTCCTCGTGATATATGAAGTGATAAATTATAATACACTTATTTTTTCGAATCAATTCCAGTTTAGGTGCTTAATTATTTTTGAGCCTTTTAGAATGAAGAGCTTCTTCCTCTTCATTACTCGATTCCTCAAGACAATTTATTTTTAATAATATGCGACTCATCGATTTCCACGGTTTTTCTGGGGCCGCCAATCTGCAGTATTGTCTGAAAACTATTGAATTCAATAACTTCCCGACAGAAGTTGTTCCAATCCACTGCAGCTTGTTTGCTCCTATCCGTTTCTTCCATTATACCACATAAGGGAAAAATGCGATTATATTTTAGACCGACAAGTGTGAATTTTCGAAGAAAATTTGACATTCCGGCCATCCTGAAAACATTCCACGTCAAATTTCCATAAGTAAATTATCTCAATAACCATTAATCGTACCCACCGAAATGAAATCCTCTATACTTGACACGATTTACATAAATTCCGTTCCAGAACTTAAAAGAATCTACAAAGCTTTGCAACTGTTTACTCGAAAACTGATAAAACATTGAACCAAATTTAAGAAAACACAAAACAAAATGGCGATCCCTTTGTAAACTTTTTACTCGAAAAAATTGTCAGAGTAAAAATGGTAAACAGGAATGCCAACTTCTGATTGGCTGTATTGTCATCTAATTTTGGCATATTTACTAGATTTGCGTAAAGTGTATTATATCGGGACGAGCAATTCATAATGATATAATTGTTGTTGTTGCAGCTTGCACTGCTATGTATTTCTTTTATTTTCTTTAACCCGGTTCTGCCTCTAACTCCAAGTTCGGGAAGGCTGCGACCTGTATCGGTTGAGTCCAAAGAGAATAGGTGTAACGTGTCATGTGGTCCGTTACCACATCCCGGGCAGATATTGTCAACCTCTCCATCAATTCGTGCCCAATATGAATTGAGGCGGTTACACCATCCAGATCTTAGTTGTGCCAATACCACTCTGGTTTGTCGATTTAGCTGCTGCTCTTTTGCAGCTATCATAGGCGGATGATCTCCGAGGATGGTATTCACACAATATTCTTGAACTTCTTCCTCAAATGCATCCGTGTGAATACGATTCAATCGTGCTTGATAGGCCTTTTTATCTAGAGGCTCCCTTTTGTACCTTTAGACCTCTCTCTTCAGATCATGAAGATCCTTCCTGACATGCCTGGGTGGTGGGTACCAATCCATTAGGTAACGGTTTGGATGGCAACTCCTATAACACCCAAGCAGGTGTTGCATCGACAACTTCTTGTTGTGTTGACGTCATGAGGAGAGACCCTGTTGCAGTCCTCAGGGCGGCATTCTGGCAGGATTGAAGACTTTTCCACTGCGTTGCACTGACGTTAGCGGACCACACTGGCGCCGCATAGTTCACCACAGAACGGCCTATTGCTGTATAATAGCCTAGACAGACGACAGCCTTAATTTGCATTAACAGCCTTAATTCAAATTAACTTGTACATTATCCTCATTTTTATGTGTTGTTAATGCACAAAATCAAACTGAATTTATACTGAATTAAGCAATTTCAGTATGGCAATGCTGTAGAAAATAAATTGATTGTTGTCAAATTTGTTTACGTTTACGAAAATAAAAATTAAAAATAGAGGCAAAATTCAACATTTCTTCAAATTTGGAGCTGTTTTATCTTCATTATAGCTGTTAGTTTTCCTTCCTGCCATGTATCAATTTCAAAAAGATGTAATCCTAAAAAATATTGTAAAGAAATGTCAATATTTTCTTCCTACACACAGACAAACAATAGTTTTGAAACAAAAAACTGGTTCATAAATGCAGAAACTCTCGTCTGTCAGGGGTAAATTTTAATTCAAATTAAGAACTTTTTAATGCAAATTAAGGCTGTCGTCTGTCTATGGTATAAGTCGTTAACAAGGTTTCCTTGTCAGCTCCCCAATTGCTGCCGGCTAGTGACTTGAGAACCTTGTTTCTGCTCCTGACTTTAACGTAAATAGCTGTGGCATGCGCGGACGACTTGTAGAGACTATGTGACCCATAAAACCTTGGGGTAATTAGTGGTCGGAATTATGGACCCCTCGCTGTCCATGTGGTATACAGTGTGGCCGTTGACTTAATAGCGGATATTTCCAAATTCCTCGACCGGAAAAAGCCTGGGATATCCACGAGATACTGGTTCAGCCTCTCGCAAATGTCATCAATTTTAGGTCCTGACGCCATAATCATACAATCATCCGCATATGTTACGATCTTTATGCCATCCGGTGGGCGTGGAATTCCTGAGAGGTAGATGTTAAATAGTTCCGGAGATAACAACCTTCCTTGGGGAACTCCCTGTTTAACTCTACGGGCCTTTGACTTCCTGTCTCTGAATTCCACGTACGACTGGCGTCCAAACAAATATTTCACGATCCAACGTTTCAAACTTGGGTGGAGGGTTATTCTCTCGACGTCCTCGAACAGCTTAGCGTGACTGATGGTATTAAATGCCTTTGATAGGTCCAGCGCCAACATGACTGTCCTGTTACACGGCCTCTTCTGGTTGAGTCTTTCCGCTATGTGTGTGGAAATGGCGCGCAAAGCTGTTGTTGTGCTATGCTGCTTCCGGAACCCATGTTTATGATCAGCAACTGAGTAGCATTCACGAATGCTAGAGAGTAGTAAAGCCTCAAGTGTCTTAGCTACTGGCGACAAAAGTGAGATCGGCCTGTATGACTCACCCTTGCCTGGCTTCAGTAGCGGGACCACCCTGCCCATTTTCCAGGCATCGGGAACTACTAGAATGGCTAACGACAAGTTGTGGACTTTCGTAAGGTATTCTACTCCTGGCTCATCAAGCTGCTTCAACATCACCATGGAGATTCCATCTGGACCAAACGTCTTGGATGATTTCGCGTTCCTGATGACACTTGCAATCCTCCTCCACTTGAAGAGAGCGTATACGGCGCAATACCCTTCTCTTCGCCCGGTCACTCTCGGGGTGCTCTATAAACTGCCGGTTGAAATAACACGCGCACCTCTTCGGATCAGTCACCTCAACGCCGTTGAATGAGACATCCTTCTTTCCAGGGTTCGAGAGCGACTTAACCGTTGCCCACAATTTACTCACTCCGGTACTAATGTTGCAATACTTCAAATGTTCTAGCCACTTTTCCGCTAATGTCGCCGACTAACCTGTTCACATCCAACGTCAGTTCTCTGACTTTGGGGTTAGTACGGCGAAGCTCATCACGCTCATTCGCTAATCCCGCTACCTCTGCTGGGAAGTTTGATCTTAGTTCGGCTGAAGCTTTCAGGATGACCTAATATATCGGCCGTGTCTTCCATATTTAAAAATGTTTAATAATTACCCATGTGTAAACTCATACTTGACATATACTGTGCGTTATTCGTATTGAACTTCGTTTATAGTACGTTTACATTATACCGGATTTCGTTAACCCAGTGGGTTATAATTGTCAATTCCATTGTATATATGTCAAATAAATCCTCATAATGTAGGTTAACCCGATACAAAGTTCTAATGTATAAGTTAATAAAAAGACTTGTGTGCCTTTTGGTGAGTTAGAATGAACTAACTTCTTTATTCAAATCAAAAACTTATTCTACTTAAACTAAACAAATCAAAATTGCTGACAATACGCTGACACTACACTTCCCATGGTCACGCCACCAGACGTAACACGACTCCATGCTAAGCACACAACAGTCAACCAAGCAAAGCTCACAAAGGCAACATTGTTGCCTGTTAGTTTGGCAGGGATGTGCTAACTACCCCCTCACTTAAGTGAAGGCCGTCCTCGGTCTTCTTTATAGCCATTGCTACGGCAGATTTAAAATCTCGCTGTTCTCTCTTCTTCACCCTACGCTTAATGAGGCACAATATGGAATAGAGTAATCCGATACTCATAAAAACAACACAACCAACTAATATTGGCCGCACTTTTGCATCTCTTTCAAGTTCGCCAATATATTGTAAGTTTTGCAAGTTCATCTCATGGACAGATGATAAACTTAAAATTTCGCTGTGGTTGTTTATAATAATTGAGGGAAATGATGGTGTTCCTGGTTTCCGCATATCAATGTTGTTTTTATTTACGAACAGCGTACCATTGACAGTCACATTTTTTTCAAAAGTTATTAGGAATGTGCCGTTTATGTTTCTTACATTTTCGGTTGCTTCTTTCACTTCTGCAATAGCGTCATTCACAATGACAATTCCATCATCGATTTCTGCCACTTTTTCAAGATTATTGCTTTGCGTATTACAGTGTGCTGATTTACCCGATATGAGTTGTTGAGCGCAGGTTGACTCTGGCATCAGTTGACAATAGGTTGAAGATATTGCGTGCTTGCAATCTGTTGCTGAATAAGTCTTTCCTTCACAGTCTACCACAGTGTTGGTGTCAGCGAATTGAATAATTTTATTGAAGTGGGGAACTGGGAATAAAGAAATTTTCTGACATGTTCGTATTGGAATGGGATATCTAATGATAAAATGCAAACAAAATTCATTTGATATTACTTTTACTTTAGACAAATACATTAGTTCTGATATGGTAAAATCTGTGTATTGCTCATTGATCTGATTTTTTATAAAAATTTTTAAATCATCCTGGTCCAAAACTGTGGGATTTATAATATTGATTTTAGCCAAAGTTACAGATAAAATTATATTTTGTAATTCCATAAGCAGCATTCTGTTTCTAGCCATTAAAATTTCAAAAAGTTTAACAGTATCAATTTGTTCCTTTCGTTCGGTATTTAAGATCGTGTTTACTGCATTGGTCAACTTTTCTATTTGGATCTGTATTTTCGTATTTATTTCTATTTGTCTGTTGTTGGAATCTACGAGTTGTTTCTCGACAAATTTGACATCCTCCCAGTCATCGGCATCTGGTGTACCGGCAATAACCTTCAGTGCTGTGCCTATAAGATTGATGCTTCTCGCATGCCGATGATGTACGGTGAGTGTTGTTAAAAGAGTATCAATATGCAATACATCGGCCTCCAATATCTTTTTAACATGCGTCTGAGGGAAGATCTGTATTGCGTTTTTTGTATCGTCTAATATCTCGGAATACGTTGTAAGGTTTGTCGTATGTCTTAAGTACCCATATTTGTTCCATATAATCGCGTTCCCGTCCAAAATTGGAATATAATCGGAATGAGAATAATCAATAATCTTTGCAAATGTGAGGTTTATCATAAGAAGCAATTGTAGTGTTAGCCTGCGTAAAGAAAAATAAAAGGTAGACGAAGAAACATTTAGACATCTTATTGAAAGGATTATCTTAGGTTGTCCTTATGGACCACCCTCCCCTTTATTAGGACAGTTGTCCCCATGTCTGCTTCAACAGTAGCTTCTTCATAAAGTGGGGTCATTTTATTTCCAAGTCTACGATTATTCTTAACAAAGACTTTGTCTCCCACGTTATAAACTTTGTCATAACGACTTTTGTTGAAGTATTGTAACTGCCTGTTTTGCGCGTTACAGATTCGCTCTTTAATCTTTTCTCTTACTTCAGAAGGTGTAGAATGTATCGTATCAATAGGTCTCTCATTCGTGACAGAATGAATTGTCCGGTTATATTCTATGGTCGATTGTAAGATGAGTTCGACAGTGTCATCGATCTTCCTTTCTATTTTTAGGCATCTTGCGATTTCGGCAAGAGTGCTGTGAAATCTCTCTACCTGCCCGTTTGATGTGCTGTGTAGAGGAGGTGAATTGACAATTTCGACATTAAACCTGTTTTTCAGAATTGATCTGATAGTCTCGGAGTTTAAAGACCTCTCATTGTCACAATAGACAATTTTGGTGTTTGGAAAAATATTCATTAATTGGAGAATCGGTTCTCTTATGTCCAGAATTGTTCTGGTGGCTATTGGCTGTACCACTGCGAATTTTGAGAATTTATCCACGCACGTTAAGAAATGTTTTTTATCAGTTGAATAAATGTCAATATGTAGAATTTCACCGGCATATGAAGGAACTATTGTCTCTCCTATAACATGTTTCTCTGGGTGTCGATTGTATTTAGCTTTTGAACAGGTTTTGCAGTTTGCAACAACCTCATTCGCTATTTTTACCATTTTGGGGAAATAGTATTCCGAAAGGATTTGTTTAACGTTCTCTTGAGCTGCCCGATGAGCTCTATTGTGTTCACTTACAACAATTTCTCTCTGATCGCATTGATTGAAGATGTCAGCGACAAATTTACTACAAAATCTGAACTTTGTTGAAGGAAACATTTTAATCAAATCATGTTGAATGTGAGCCAACACAGGTAGGTCGCAATGAATGGCATTTACTACTTCAGTATTGACTGCATCAACAAGTTTAGCCAGTATTTCGTTTTTATCCCCGAATTCTATGATATGTCTCGTTTTGTTTCCGAAAAGTATAAAATTTCGAGTGGCGGGAAATTCTGCCTCTTCCAGAATGATTTGGTTGCGGAAACAATTGACCGGTTTGTCTGAGCTTTCCATAGTGTAGGTGTATGACTCCTCACTATGAACTGTTGCCATGTCTGACGAATTTTCGTTCTCTAATGCATAGACGACTTGCCTTGATAGCGCATCTGCAACTTGATTTTCTTTTCCTGGTTTATAATATAAGTTTGCATTATGTTCATCTATAAAAGCTTTCCAGCGCTTAATTTGTGCATTAGGATTACGATCCGAAACTGAATATGTTAACGGTTGGTGGTCAGTGAAGATGTTAAGAGTCTTCACACCATAAAGGTAATGCCTTAGAGTTTTTAGTCAGGGTACATCAACAGGACGTCTTCTGAACATAGAATATTTTTTAATTTGTAAAATGCATCCAGTTGGAAGGCATTAAGATTGATGATAACCTTTTTGGATTTGGTTGCAGGAATTTTTCCGTTTTCTCCTTTTAAATTATCGGTTAAAGGTTTTGCAATTTTGGCAAAGTCCCTTATAAAACATCGGTAATAGTTCGCTAGCCCAAGAAATGATCTCAAAGCGAACAACGTCGTTGGTTCTGGGAAATTTTGTATGGCACTTATCTTTGATGGTGCCGTTTTTATACCTTCTTTTGATACGACAAAGCCAAGGTATTCAACTTCGGATTTAAAAAAATTTGACTTTTCAATAGAGACTCTCATGTTTGCATCGAGCAGTTTCCTAAGAACACAGTCGATATGTTTTACATGATTCTCTTTGATACGACAAAGCCAAGGTATTCAACTTCGGATTTAAAAAAATTTGACTTTTCAATAGAGACTCTCATGTTTGCATCGAGCAGTTTCCTAAGAACACAGTCGATATGTTTTACATGATTCTCTTTGGTTTCTGAAAAAACAACTTTTTTATTTCTGAGTTTACAAATTCAGATACCCCCATTGGGTATGGATATAGTTTAGAGTAAATTGGTTCTTCGTTCTCCATGTTAATAGTAGCAACGATATTTGTGTTGTAAGGTAGTGCTTCTTTAGGATCAGCAAAAACCTTCATTCGTTTTTTTAATATTTTCTGAAAATCCGCCTTAACTGCGAAAGGCACATCAATCTTATCAATTTCTATAAAATTAACATCTTTACATTCAAAAAATTCAATAAGTTCAGAGCCAGAATTATGTAGGATGACTCCTTTATTTAGGTCAATGTTTGCATTGATTTGTTTTAATAGGTCTAAGCCCACAATAGCGTCAAATGTTGTTAAAGTTGGCAAAATGAAAAATGTAGAGTTCATGCCGAATAAATTTACAAAACATTTTTTGTTTAATAGGTGTTTGTCCATTGACAGAGTGAACCGAGAAAGGAGTACTTACAGGAATTATATGTTGAAAGGATTAATAATTTCCTCATTTTAGTCTCGGCGGAAATAAAATAAACATATTTCAGCTAACAAACACTGATAAAATTAAACAAAGAAAAATCTCCAACTAATTAAAAATTAAACAAAAAATACAAATAAAAAATAAAACAAACTGCCTAAAAGAAAAGCAAAAAAGAAGTCATTTGTCATGTCAAAGTGGTAGAAGGGAGAGGCAGTTGGAAAAAAGTTTAATAGTTGTGCAAGAATTTACAAAGAAACAAACCAACAACAACGAAATGGAAGTGTTTCTCCTATGGAAATGGACGACAATTTTCTTGATAGATCGTCGACTTTTTTGTCGACTTCTGATTTATGTGTCTGAATCGCTGCACGTACAGCAGATTCTATCAATTTTGAAATTTCGTCCGCGTTCATAATATCTTTTTTTATAGAAAAGTTGGTATAACACAATCTTAATCACTTCACAGAAATTGAAATATTTTAAATACGCACTATACGAAGTAAAAAAAAAAAAAAATCTCTCTTGATATTTTCACCTGTTTTTGGACACACAATTTTTCGACAAAAATTTTTTTAAATTCAATGAGTAATACACTTACATGACTTTGTTTTATATTATAATATGTTAGTGAATCCTTAGAGCTTCTTAGGGCGTCTTTTCTAGAGTGTAGAGCTTATCCCTTTTGCGTTAGTTGGACGACTTCATACAAAATAGATCCTCCGTTGGGTAGTTTTCGTTCTGGTTTTTGTGTAGACCTTATTCCTTTTGTGCGAGTTGGACGACTTGAGTAGTTTTTGTTCTTGTTTTTGTGCTGAGCTTATTACTTTTGTGCGAGTTGGACGACTTGGGTTGGGTCAGAGATTACTTTTTTCAAAGTAAATCCTTTAAATAAACCCGGTTGGGCGCCAGTTAATAAAAAGACTTGTGTGCCTTTTGGTGAGTTAGAATGAACTAACTTCTTTATTCAAATCAAAAACTTATTCTACTTAAACTAAACAAATCAAAATTGCTGACAATACGCTGACACTACACTTCCCATGGTCACGCCACCAGACGTAACACGACTCCATGCTAAGCACACAACAGTCAACCAAGCAAAGCTCACAAAGGCAACATTGTTGCCTGTTAGTTTGGCAGGGATGTGCTAACTTATATGCCGTTCTAAATGGCCGTTAAAACATGATATTAGTTATCGATTGCCATTATTGCCGACTTGCGGTACCCCTAATCGGCAATTCTCTCATGCCTCTTTCTCAACAATACGCTTCTTCAAACGCTATCCTTCACACTTCATTCGTAAATTTTCCGCTTTCCTCTTTAAGTGTCTTCTTTATCAGCCATTCCGCCTTCCGCGCCATTTGTAGTAGCTGGAACGCTTTTAATTTTAGTTTGTTTGCGTAAAAGGATGCAATAAAACGCGGTAAATTTTTCATCATTGAGATTTTCACAATTCACTTAGGAAACGCTCGCCAAAATGAGTAGTAAGGACGATGGGTCGGAGGAGCGTATGTACGAATATCTGGAGAAGTTCTTCGGCCACAAGGAATTCAAGTCGGAGTTGCAGAAAAAGGCTGTGAAGAGTGCCGTCAAAAGTGAGTACAACAGCAAAAGATAAGGCCGAGTAAATAAATCCGAAATAAATGTTTCCATTTGTTATTGTTTATTGCAATTTTGATAACAGAGAAACGTGATGTCTACGTGAGCATGCCCACTGGTTCCGGCAAGTCACTGTGCTTCCAACTTCCGGGACTGATGTGTGATGGCCAGGTGACAATTGTATTCTCACCTTTACTGGCGTTGATCAAGGATCAAATCGACCACTTGGGCAAGCTGAAGATTCAAGCGGATTCATTGAATTCCAAAATGGGTGTAAAGGAACGCGAACGTGTGGTCACCGACTTGAAGTCTGTCAGACCCAACATTAGATTCCTGTACATAACACCCGAACAGGCAGCTACACAAGGATTCCAGGACATATTGGCACATATGGTAAAGTATGATAAGGTTGCCTATTTTGCAGTGGACGAGGCTCATTGTGTCAGTCAATGGGGTCATGATTTTCGACCGGATTACCTTAAATTGGGCAAGCTGAGATCACAGTATCCATCCATAGTGTGGTTGGCACTGACTGCCACTGCATCGAAACAGGTGCGAGAGGATATATTTAAGCAGCTGCATTTGAAGGAACCCATTTCGAAGTTCATTACACCCAGTTTTCGCAAAAATCTCTTTTACGATGTGGTCTTTAAGAATTCCATCGAAGATGATTTCCAACATTTGGCTGGATTTGCCCGGCATTGTCTGGGCGATGAAGAGGAATTCGAAAAGGTGGCACCTGCCAAGCGTGGTTGCGGCATTATTTACTGCCGAACGCGCGAAAATGTTGAACGCGTTGCAATTGGGGTGACGCGGCAGGGAATTAGTGCTATTGCCTATCATGCCGGTCTTAAAGGTTCCGAGCGTGTTGAAGCCCAAGAGAAGTGGATGTCTGGGGAGTGTCCCATTATTGTGGCCACCAACAGTTTTGGCATGGGTGTGGATAAGCCCTCGGTGCGTTTTGTCATACACTGGGATGTGCCACAAAATGTTGCTGCCTATTATCAGGAATCTGGTCGCGCTGGTCGTGATGGCAAGAAATCATATTGTCGCCTGTATTATGGTCGTGATGATGCCCGTTCAATACGTTTCCTTTTGCAAAACGACATCAATCGGACACGCTCTTCGACATGCTCGGGTAAACAGGAAATGGCCGAGAGGGCAATGAAGAATTTCGATGATATTGTATCCTTCTGCGAGATGATGCAGTGTAGGCATAAATTATTCTCGGACTACTTTGGAGATCCCACACCTCAGTGTGAGGACAGATGTGATGTCTGTAAGAATCCCAAGAAAATGGAAAAGGCCTTGTTGACGTTTCAACGTTTGTGCATGGACAGTGTCTTTAAGACGGGTATTTCTTTGGAGGATAGTTCTGATTTGTATGAAGGTAGGTGAATGGCATATCGACTTCTTTATGAAAATTATATAATCCACTCTTAATTTGTTGCGATTAGGTGGTCGGGCTGCAGTAAAAAGAGCGGCAGAGGACTATGAAGAAGACGATGATGATGAAGGCTCGGGAGGTGTTAGTCATGCTCAGTTAGCCAAAAAGGCTAAAAAGGAAACCGAAGATTTCATTCGCAAACAATTTCAACTACGCAAATGCTTGGATGCGGCTCGAGAATTGGAACATGAAGCTGGAACTGAAATCACAAGAGTACATCAAGCCCAAGCTACCACTACTAAGGTGGCCGGCTTAAAGATATCGATGCGTGAAAACTATCTAACCGCTCTCGTTGAAGCGCTCAAAAATAATGTAAAGGAAAGCGAAGAAGATAAACCCAAAAGTTATTTAGTGCAAAAGGATTTCGAAGCCATTGCAGCTGATATTGAATATGAATGCTTCTCCAAGCAGAAGGTGGCTAATATGTATCGGCATTCAGTGGCCAAGGAATTGTCCGCCATTAAACAATTAACCTCTAAGAAACGTTTAATGCCGGTACTCATGGATTATGTACCGAAACCGGAGAAAAAGAAGAGCGTTTGGAACGGTGGTAGTGTGGAATATTTTGAACGCAAACTCAAGGAACTAGAAGATCAAAGACCCAAATCGAGTGAAAAGAAAGAAATTCCTAAGGCCCTTAAAGCCCCCAAGAGTTATAAACATGAGTCAGGAAAACAAACAACCATTGGTTCATTTTTCACCAAGAGCAAAAGTAGATCGGAAGATGAAGAAGAAGCGGACGAAACATCACTTTCATCCATATCCGATGACAAGGAAATGGAGGAGAAATTTGACATAAAGAAAATCAAAGAAGAATGGTCTGATGTGGAGAGTAGTGAAGCCAGTTTGGATAATAAATTAACGGAAAAGGATGACCACCAACACGACAGGGATGCAGATCGTGACGTAAAGCAAGAAAGCAATGAAGACAATTTAGAAAATCTCATTTCTAAAGAACAAAAGCTCAAACAGGAAATAGAAAAATTGGAAAAAGAAGAATTGGAAGCCATTAGCAGTGGCGATAGCATTGATAAATATGATACAAAAGAAAATAACGATTACAATTCGAGTTCAAAAAGTTCAAATACATCGTCGTCTTATGACAAATATGGTACACATGTTAAATCAAAAAGGACATCACATTATAATCGGAATTCTCGAGATAAATACCAGAGTCACATCATTTATAAAACCAATGAGAACAATGATAATATTGCAGAACAAGAGGAGGAGGAAGATGACGAAAATGAAAACGAGGACACCAACGATGATGGCACTTTACATCCCGTAACAAAAGAAATTGAAAAAATCCTAAGTGCCAGTGAAAAGAAAACTTTGGAAGCTGCAATCCTAGGCAAAGACAAATCAAAAGATAAATCATCTTCAAAATCAGAAACAAAGTCATCCTCCACGTCGTCGTCGGCATCATCCTCGACTGCTGATAAATCGAAAACAACCGAACAAAGCTCAACATCACAAAAAACTTCATCATCATCTAAAAACACATCCAGTTCATCATCATCAACTTCCCGCTCTCATTCAACATCAAATGTTTCTTCAAGTTCCTCGACAACAGCAACAAAATCTCAGTCACAAAATCATCAACGAGAATCGTCTAGTACGTCAAAAACACTTGCCGCATCATCATCATCGTCGTCGTCAGCGACAAAATCATCACAAAGTGAACGTCATCAGGCCTATAAACAAAAGACAGATGTTAGCAAAACCGTTGTTGACTACTTAAATCCCTACTATAAGCGTAAAATTGCTACCAAAGAATTATTTAAAGTTCTCGCCAAGCGTATAACTACTCGTGTTATTGATGGTAAATTGGGTGAGTTTAGACACAAAGTCTTAAATCAATTTTATTTATTTTCCAAATCGGCATAAGAGGACTACTTGGGAACCATTTAATCTTCTGCAAATAAAAGAAATTAATGTAATTAGTCCATGGATTCTACCACAATTATTCTGCCAGACTAAGGTTACAACAAATTTTTTCCGGGAGAAAAATCCCAAACTATGCATTTACAGTCGAATTGTGATGGCATCTTCCTAGGCAAATACGTTTGAATATAGCGCGAAAAAGGTCCCTTCTTAACTTCAATACGAATCCAAGTTCTGAAGTTGAAAATTGTCAGAAGAATGCTTCTCGGATCACAGAATGATATCTTTCCAAATTTCCAATGAAGGACAAACTGGAACAAATTCAATGCAAAAACAGCACAGGAACACGTGGACTAATTCTGGTTTAGTGACTCTGGACACTCATTTTCCAGGGAGTAGAGACTTGGGTACGGACGATCAATTGCTTCATCACATTCAACCTCAATCCTTGTCAAATGAAGCTCTGATAGAAGACCTAACACTTAACACTTTTCAACTCTACAAATCTCCTGGACCTGATGGTATAATACGTGCAATGTTGCAGAATGTCTCATAGAAGTCCTTAAAAACATTGAGAAGATTTGGGGACTGTCAACGCTCATCGTACACTGGCTTTACGGTTCAGTTGTCCTTATCATTCTTACTTATGGCTGTCTCGACGCAACTGGGAGGCACATTTAAAATAACAATAACAAGTCCTAGGCGGGTCTGCTTCCTCCTCAAGGATGGAAGAAGGCACAGTTTTTCTGCGAAGAATTTTCAATTTTGAACTCATATAAACTAAATAACAATTGTAGCGGTTTTCAAACAGAGATTTTAGCAATCCTGAAACCGGTGACTATATTTGTTAATAGTCAATCGGCACTTAAAGCAATCAAGTCGTGGATTATAAATTCTAGGGTAGTTCATGATTGTAAATTAGCTCTGCGGGATATTCTGCAATTTGTTAGGCTTTTTTGGGTTCCAGGTCATAGTGACATTAAGGGGAATGTAGTAGCTGATGAGCTTGGTCTATGTGGATCGCAGTCAATCGATTTAACTATTGATGACACCGTTAGACCTCCAGCTACCTACATACTTTTTTTTTTTTTTTTGGCAAAATCCGCAAGTTTTACGAGAAGAAAGTACCAATAATATGAAATGGGGAATTTAGTTATAGAACCTCGAAATCTATCTGGCCAGAATCAGATCTCTTTTTTGAAGATTGGATATTAATGAGGTGGATTATTCCCGTATATTTTAAGATGATGAGAAAATTGAAACTATCGAACATCTCATTTGTCGATGCCCCATACTTCGATGAGAAGGCATAAACATATTGAGATTCTCCAAAATGGTTATGGGGCCTATTTTGGAGAAATATGTGAGCGTTTCTATCTCGAAATTGACATGGTTGAATTAACATATTTAATCTTCTACGAATTTTCTATCGCTATTATTTTTTCATCTTTCAGCTCAAACCTATGGATGTATGTAGACTCGATTTCTCCGGCTACCCTCTTCCAACCCTTTTGCCGTTAATAAATTAATGGATTTGTCCCCAATTATTTTTTTTTATGTTTCTTCATGCTTTTTAGGAAAGACATTTCCGGCAAGCATGAAACCTGTACTATTTTACTTTAGTGTGGTTATTTTCGAAAAGAATTTGAACTTAAAAATACTGCCTTCAGCCTTGGCTTTTAAATAAAAATGTATATTAAATAATCTTAAATCAAATTTATAATTTCTTTTTACTTTTCAGCCGTTGCCGATTGCAAAGGATATATTCGTGACACTTTTCATAAGCTAAATATGATTGCCGAAGATTCTGATATTGATAAACATTTTCCAGTGGCGTAAATCGAATGACTACTGGCATCACCATGATCATTATCTTCCCTTCCCCTCAACTTCCAATGGTTTTGAATTTCTATTATTATTATTACACAATACTTCCTATGTGTTTTTCTGTTTTAAGAATTTACCTTATGTCATAAATGTTGTAACTTTTATTATTATTATTTTTATATTTTTAAGAAATATTATACGCGCTCACGCGTTTGTTGTATACGCAGCAATCAACCACTAACACTAATCCCACTATTTCGTTTTGTTACGAAAATTCGTTATTGATTTTTTAAAGTTTTTTAAACAATTTTTTATTGATGTTCTATACTCTTTTTACATATACCTACATATATTTAAAAACAAAATATGCAATACCATTAATTATAATTCGATTCGATTCATATGCAAATATTGGTATTGCAATGAAGTGAAGTGCTTATAAATTTAATTAAATACCAATTATCATCATACCCACATAATACTATACACCAACAACTATGTTTTACATAATGTAAATTACAAACCAATATATAAATATATTTTAATAAAAGCATATTTTCATATATGTGCATGTACTCGCAGTAAATTGTTTGCTTATTTATTTCATTGGATTTTTCGTTGAAGAACTGAAACCCGAAATGTCACTTCAGTCCTACAGGCGGAGGTTCAGGCTATAACGGAGTGTCTGAATTGGTTATGTGCAAATTCTGGTCATAATATAATAAATAATAAAGATAGTGAACAAGCTATAAAAACTATAACCTGTAACAGTTAAATCGAAAACTGTATTAGAATGTATAGAAACCACAAATAATTTCTCGTGACATTGACTCGTACGAATCATATGGGTACCGAGTCACACAGGAATAATAGGAAACGAGATAGCAAATGAACTCACCAGAAGTGCAAAAAGGAGATTATCAGGCTTGAAGAGGGATCGATTTTTGTATTAAATTAAGCCTTATATAGTTATTTAATTTTCAACGTCTGTTAGTGGAGACAAAGATGTGAAGGTGACTCAAGTAGAGGCATCTCCATGGAATCAAAAGCAATGAACAATTAATATGATTGATAAGTTAGAACGAAATTTTATGAGTCCATCAAGGACACTGAAATATCTTGGCCAAATTCATGGGTGGTATGAGGTTAAGTCCAATTTTGAAATGATCTGGGATGTTCGCCACAGTCATCATTAATTTTTTATTCATAGCTTTATATCTTCGATTGGAGCTTACTGGTCAAATAAAAATTGAGGTACTACGTCTAGTTCATTTTACCAAGTTCTCGCTTTCTCGGAGTACAACTTGCCATGATGCGGCTGAAGTCATTTGAATTTGTATAAGCAAAAGTTGAATATGAAATCCATCAGATTATTGCATACTTTCAGGCGCTAATCATTTTAAATTTATACGTCATACGCTCGCACAACATATTACGTTCTGACGCAATGCGATTCCGTTACATTACGTACAACACTAATCGCAATCATATTTTGATTTTCGTTGTTTATTTAACGGTACCGCCAGATTTAAATTGCCAATTGAAGATAATATGCCCAATTAAAACGTCTGAAGTGTGTCAAATGCCACAGCGTTACTTCTTAAATATTACAACCTCTGGCAAGCAGCACTTGGGGAGCTGACAAAGACATCTTGTTAACCACATACGTGGCAAATGGGCGGTCGGTGGTAAACTATGCGGTGATCAGCCAACTTTAGTACAACGCAATGGAAAAATCTTCAATCCTGCAAGAATGCCGCAATAAACACTGCAACAGAGTATTTCCACATGACTCCAATAGACCACTTACATGAGGAGACTAAGATTCTTCCTGTGTATCATCACAACAAGATGTTGTCGATGCCATATCTCATTGGTTATTATAGAAGTAGTGATCTGGGGAAAAAGTTCCAGAGGTACAAAAGGGAGCATATAGATCAAAAGGATACAGTGTAGGAAGCAATTCAAGAATATAAAGTGAATACAATCTCGGAGATCACCCACCTGCGACAGAAGAGCTATGGTGTAGCCGCCTCAATTCATATTGGGCATGGGGTCCGGCATGAGGTAATGGTCCACATGACATATGGCACGCTACACATCTACAACTGCTCAGACAATCGCCAGATCAAAGATAAAATACACATTAGTATAAGCTGTACAACATTGAAGATATTCCCGTTTGCAAGAAGCTATTCGACACAGAATTGTGCAAAAACAATCATGGAATTTGCGCCATAATAACGCTACACCTAAAGTGGCCCACACACGTCAAACATGTGCGTTCGATCGGTGTGAATCGAAGCAATGTTTGAGGTGTGTGGTACGGTGTTCACACCGATTTGCCAGTGCGCACACCGATCGAAAGAAATTAAAAATTTTTAATTTTTCGTTGTGCGACGCGCACATGTTTGACGTCTGTGGCCTGGTGTGTGGATATTTTCTCATTTCGTGGAGTGCGGATCAGCGGACAAATGCAATACATATGCATTTGGAAGATTTTTTGATGTTTTTACACATATTCTACTGTGTAGCAAATACAAATGATTTTTCCCGGAATAAAATAAAAGTATTTAATACATTTATATTAAATAAAAATATTTTGTCTTTTTTCCGTCATCACTATCGCGGTCCATCTTCACGCTTCAAAAATAAATATGAAATGAAGTTCAATGGATCCGTTTGACGTGTGTGGGCTAGGAGCTTCACACCGATCGAACGCACATGTTTGAGGTGTGTGGCCCACTTAACACATCGTTGCTTGTGAATGAGTTTTTGTCAAAAACAAACCCGTGATAATGTCTCAACCATCGTATTTGGATTTGATCGCCGCAGACTTTTTCCTCTTCCCATGCTTCAACAACCGTATTCACCTGACATGGCGCCCGATGGCTACAACTGAAGAGATAAAAGTACAAGTAAAACTGTCCTTAAATTCATCCGGGGTGAACATTTTTATGCCTAAAATCCATAGGGTAATCTAGGAAAAAACGAAATACCAAACTATAGACACTTATGACGCATGTTTGCAATCCTCAAAATGCCGAATTGTGGAATTACTTGGAACTACACCAAAACTGGCACCTATATTGATCATTTTTGGTTAACTTGTTTGGGATGGATGGTCGGTATAGCGCAGGGTGAATAAAGCCGTGGAACCCAAACACACAATTCCGACGGTAAAGCACGGAGGATGCTCTGTAAGGGTATGGGGCTGTATGAGCGCTGCCCGAGTAGGAAATCTCGTTTTTATTGCAGGAATTATGGATAAGATTTATTACTTAAACATTCTAAAACAACATTTGAAATGTTGTGCTGAAAAATTGGAATTGAAACATTTCAATTTTATGAAGATAACCATTGAGCATGACAGTACAGTCGGACGGAGCACCCTCTTATCCGATTAGAGGTCAACAGCACTTCTTCCTTACACTGACATATTTTCCGAAAAATTTAGTGAAGATTGGTTCATTGGCCGGTATAGTGTATACAAATTATAATGGACAGACGGTCAGGCGGACACACATGTCTAGGTCTACTCAGCTAGTCGAGATATGACGATCGGTATACTTAAAGGTGGGTCTAGGGCCAAAATTTCTCCGTGTTACAAACTCTTGGAGCTGCAGAAAGCTGTAATACCCTGACAACATAATAGTGTAGGGTATAATAACCCAATACACAAGTCCCAGCTAGTTCGAGAATGGATGCTTTATAATTGTCCAAAAGTGATTCAAACATCTTCTCAGTCCTCGGATATGAATCCTACATACTTTTCAATGTGAGGTTGCAATTGCTTTTGTTTAACAATCATTATTTTTATATATAATTCACATACATATTGTTTATTTCATTGCATTAATTTTACGGTCACGGTATATCATTCGTTTTACCGAGCCTTAGAAATTACCTGTAATTTTTACACCGACCCTCATAAATCCGACAATTACAATAACGATAACACGACCAACTGTCTACAATTCGATAAATGTTCACATCATACATCGATTAGTCAAAAAACGATCTGCATTACCCTGAACACAACCAGACCAAGTCAGATAAACTGAAACAACACAACAGTGTGGTCGTGGTACGGTGTATGGTGCGTTTCCTTTAAAATTGTTTTCGGGATTTTTTAGCGTCTCGTTACGGATTTTCCGGTGTAAACAAGACAACAGTTGGAATATTGAGAAGAGAATTTATGATTGTTTTATATTTATAAAATAAATAAAGGAAAATATAACGAAATATTTTATAAAAAAAATAAACTTTGTTTGTTCTCTATGTGTGTGCGTGTGTGCAAAGAAGAAGATCAATTGAATTTTTCCATTTAAGATTGAATAAAATAAAAATTGCATGAAATTGAAATGAAATACGATATGTGATCAAAAAAATAATACCGCCTAACAAGTGCTAAATACGAAGAAGCTGCAAGCAAAAAGCGGGGAACTTTTTTTTTGTTCAAATTAGATAAAGTGATAAAATATCAAAGCAACAAAAATAAACAAAAAAGTGGTGACAGTGAAATAATAATAAAAGGTGTAATAAAAATAAAACGAAAACAACGGCATCATTACATTTTGTTGTTATCAAAATAGTGCAAAGAAATAACAATAACAACCATTAACTATCTACCGGTGTTCTGAACAAAGCTGTTAGAAAGAGGGTGAAGAGAAGAAACCAAAATAAAAATATTAAAAATTTGCCGGTTAAAAAAAACATAACAAACTTTATTGTTGTTTTTGTATCTCAATTATTTTTTGGGAATTCGTTTGACCTCGCCTAGAGTAGAGTGTGCCTTTTCTACCCTTCTCTGCCAGCCAACTAAATAAGCCACCCCTCTGGCAAGTTTGTCTGGCGGCAACAGCCCTTTTGAAGGATTAAAGTTTGTCTGATTTTAATATCAATCGACCGGCAACGTCGACAACGACCATTCAACCCGCAAGGAATATAACAACAAACAATATCAAATCCACCACCTCCTCTTTTTCCTCCTTTCAACGTGTGCTTTTTATTCAATGCTTTCAAACTCGGTTATTTAGTTTTGTGCCGCCGCCGTTGTTGTTCTTTTTTTATTTCTGTTTATATGAACATTTGTGTGTGTGATTTGTTTTCATCGTAGTCTTCTTCGTCATCATCATCGTTGTTGTTTTATTTTGCAACACTTGTTAGTTAACCACATTTTGCCGGCAAAACATAAACGAGTATAGGAACAACAACAATAACAACAAAAACCAACCATAGTAACTTCAGACTTTAGTAACAAAACAAAAACAAAACATCATTAACCTCATGCTCAGCAGTGGCAACAACAATAACAGCAACAATACATTGGCAAACATTGGCAAAGCAAGAACTCTCCTATAAAAGGGCAATAAAAATAACAGCAACAACAATAACATCACACACAACAACACAATAAAAGGAGTCAAAGGGAGAGCACAGCGGCCAGCCACTCAGGCAACCAAAGAGTCCCCCCAGCAACAACAACAAGAACAATATCTCACAACGGCACACGTTTGAGCCACACAACACAAAGAGCAAAGCGAGCGAGAGACAATGCAAAATTGAGCTTGAATTTGATTGGAATTTTGGCACTCACCAAACAAAGAACTAAACTTGCTCTGAGAATTAAATCCCCCCAATAAAATAAAACAAAAAAAAAGTGAATTAAAAAGTTTTTAATTTCTATTTGTTATTATAAAATTAAAATATAAAATAATAAAAACAACAACAAATAATGTTTAATAGAACATTTAATTTAATAAATTATTATTGCAACGACAAAATGAGTTCCTTTAAAGAAGACCGTACCAACAAATCCTTCACCTTTACCTCATCCATTAACAAAAGAAATGCAAATGCTGAAAATGAAGAAGATTTTTTCTCACCCTCCTCATCATCATCGTCATCGCCTCTAAACTGCCTTTATTTTGGAAATAATATTAACCGTCCTTTATTTATAACATTAATTGTTATGTGCTGTCTACTGGCCAATGCCCCATTGGCATGTGGTCAAAATGCTGCTCCACCACCCGTTGCAGCCGCCTTGGCATCACCGGGTGGTTCATCAATATTGGAACAATTTAGTCCGAACTGTACCGTGGTATCACCGATATTCCAGAGTCGCGGCATTGATCCTGCCGAAATACCCCAGAAACCTAGTAATGGTAAGTGAAAAAATAAGTTAAAAAAATTACTTCAAACTTGGTTCAAGAGCTGAAAATTTTTATTTATTTGAAAAAATTGTCCAGATTTCAAAGATAATAGTAGGAATAGAGGTTATGCCCGCCTATAAAATGTACAATAGTCCGAATGTACAATAGTCTTAACTGAACTGGTGTCTGAAAGCCTAATGATAGACGTTAGCCCAGAAACTATTGGATATCGTAAAAATCATCCCGTCTCATTTTAGGTATTTTGATAATCTTGATATCCAATCAATGTGTATATTATTAAAAACATTTGTCTTTCTCAGATTATTAAACCATTTCCGTCAGAGAATTTCCAATGTAGTCCCATATTTTGACACAATCACCTCACAGGGCTACCTATCTATTTTTTCCAGCTAGGTTTCTGTAATTCAGTATTTGGATTATTCCAATGTGCCATATTTTTGACACCATTTAAAGGTATTTTAAAACAGTTAGAAGCGTTTTCCAAAAAAAATGGCTTTAGAATATAAGGGGAGAAAATATCTCCTTGCCGAATTTTTTATGTAGGTCCATGTCTTGACATAGCAATACTTTAGGCCTTAATTTCCAATCTATGTATACCCTTCACCACACAGTGGTACATGGTATTATGTCTTTGTGCATATGTTTGTAACAGGCAAAAGGAATCGAGATAGACCCATGGTTCCTTTTGAGAATTTGCATAGAATTACTTTCTGAGTCGATTTACGCATGTCCGTCTGTCCAACTTGGATGAAATTTGGCATAGGTCACTTATTTGGCCCAAGGACGAACCCTATTGAAATTGGGAAAAATCGGTTCAGATTTAGATATAGCTCCCACATATATATTTTCGTCCAATTTAATGTAAATGGTGCACCAAAGTCCCTATATATCTTTCGATTTGCACGAAAATTGGCACAGCGTAATGAATTAGGTCTAGATTTAGATATAGCTCCCGATTCAGATTTAGATATAGCTCCCGATTTAAGCCAAATGGTGTACTAAAGTCCCTTAATATCTTTCGGTCTGCACGAAATGTGGCACAGCGTAATGAATTAGGTATATAATGATGTGTGTTAAGTTTCCTGAAATCAGTTCAGATTTAGATATAGCTTCTATATCTGACCAAATGAAAAAAATAGTATCGGTTCCAGAATGACATGTTTATGGATCAAATTTCATTTTACTGGTCCTTTTAAAATGCGACGTATGTTAGGATTCATCTGTTGAATATACCCAAAGTGGTGAAGGGTATCATATAGTCGGCCCCGTCCGACTTTACTAAATTCCTTACTGGTTTTAAAGACACAAACTTAATTTTCCGAACTATGTTTCTTTATTTAAGTATTACGATTTCTTAAAGAATATAAAATTTGCCAATTTTTTAATGTATGTCCAATTGAAACCGAGGTGACTGCATGAGGGCTACAACCTCATAACTATAAAATTATTTATCATCAAGAAAGTTTTTTTGTTATTCGAAGTATTCTTGTGAAACTCAAATATTTTAATTCATATAATTCTCAAACAACATTTTCACTAGTATTACGAATATTTATAAACGTATATATTCGAAAACAAATTACAGCGTCTACCTGCTTTCATTTTCAACTTGATTCGGCAGTGAGTACGAAGTCCCAATTGCATAAACAAGAAAGGTTTCCTTCTACCTGTTTAATGGATTATTTACTCAACAATTACTTAATACTCCTTCAAAATCAAAATATTTTCTTGGGAAATGACTTTTCCTTAGGTATTCCTTAAACAAACATCGATTGTTTATCTAATAGGTACAACTTCTGGGAATAAAAAATACCCAAATTCGATGTGAGGGTGATTTCATTGGAACTTAAGGAAAAATTAATCTATAATCAGTACAACAATCTTTAAAATAAAAATGATTCATAATTAATTTGCATAAATGATGGTATGTAAGTCTTTCACTTATTACCACAAACAGTTACTATAAAAAAATTACCCAAATTCTATGTGAGGGTGATTTAATCGGAACTCAAGGAGAATTAATCTTTAATTAGTACATTTGCCTTTAAACTACATTCCTAAGAAAAAATGCCACAGATAAATGAAACATAAATAAATATAAATTATAGGGCTTCATTTAAATGGGTAATTAATTAAATGATTCAATAAATGTTTCATGCTCTTGATGTTAATATAATAACATAATTATAATTGTCTTTATTGTTAATCCAAAAAAGAAACATTTTTACTCCTTCTTCAACAACGGGGAGGAGGAGGATAACATCATAAATTAGCCAATAAATTGTTAAAGCCCACAAAAAAATGGGAAGAACAAGATACAAGCAACTGGGAAAACACTGGCAAGATTGTTGTCGAATAAAATTGGATTAAATTGACACTTTAATTAAATTCCTTATATACTTCGTTTTTGTTGTTGTTGTTACTTTGCTTCAAAAAACAATTTGCAATAATCTTGGCAAAATTTATGGCAACATATAAAAGCAATGCAAGGCAGTCGGGCAGGCTGGCTGGTAAACGCAAAGGAAACAGTTAAACTAACAATGTTCACATGGCATGGCCTGGCCTGGCTTGGCTGGAATGACTGACAATCGAGCAGGCGAAAATAAAAAAAAAATATTGGAGGGACGTATGGAATGGCCAAACAATTTGCTAAATAAACACAAGTGCATAACAACACCGAACACCCAAGCAAATTCTACGCTATTTAATGATGACTGTGCTGCTTGGATGAATGTTTGTCTGTCCGTCCGTCCGTCCGTCTGAATGTCTGCTGATGAGATTTGAACAGCGACAGCAGCAGCCATTCAGTTAATGCCAGACTAGCAGCATTATTTTTTGTTCTTGTTGTTGTTCATATAAAACAACAACACTTACAATTTGCCAAGTCTTGCAAATTATCTCTGTGTCTGTCTGTCGGTCGGTCGGCCTCACATTTATCCATCTGTTTGTTCTGTTCTGTCTGTTTACATCTGTCAGTTAACACTTCCATTTGTTTAACCTCACTAATAGCGTTTGTTTTATTATGGCCCGACCGACTGCTGCCCCTGTGTACCCCCTCCGAAGTTTCTTCTGTTTGTGTTTAATTTTATTGCTGGATGGATGATCTTAAAACGAATTGCATGTTTTTTTCTGTGCTTTCTTTATTATTTAATTATTTGTAATAGCCGCTTTGTCTGGCAACAAAAAATAAAAAAGGCCGATCGATTGACCGTCACTTCTATAACTTCAGTAGAAATAGGGTTGCAGTGCAACCCTGTTCAATTAGCCATTGTTTGTTATTGTTTTTATAAATGAAGATAGAAAATTATTAGTATTAAAAATTATACTAATATTATATATTGGACCATCTGATGGTACGACCCCATTTGAAATAGAAATTTTACGCAAAGCTGGTTATCACGGTAGAGTAGCCCGAAGAAAGTCATGCATATCACAAGTAAAGATACAAAAAACAAAAAAACGCATTAAATTTGCACATAACTACATACATAAGCCCTCGGAATTTTGTATTTTTTTCAGATGAAAGCTAATTTAGCATTTACGAAATAAGAGGTCGTCAAATCAGAAACTCCGCTATCGAAACAAAGCATAGTGCATGGCGGCCAGTGGTATGGGTTCCCATGACTTTATTCAATCTTCTGGCTGAAAAAAAACTTTAATGTAGGTTCATAGGTATTCCGAACGATTTTATATTATAGGTGTCCCTTGGCTCATTCTTCGACCGAATTTGCTATATTCCCGAATTAAGAAGACAAAATACCTCATGGCAGACAATTTTCTATATAGGTCCATATGTCTAAATTTGGCTGTTAAGAGGATCTATCATATCCTCCATACTAAAGTCCCGTCGTATTCAATCATATGAACAGTTTTCCATGTAGGTCTATATTTTTATATAGCTTCCATATCCAAGGTTAACTTTTTAAAAGGTATTGGAAATTTAAGGTTGCCAGAGGACATGAGACCCCATTATTTTTACATGAGACCTTATTAATTTTACATGGCTGAACTGACATGACGGTACCATGATCTGGTATATCCTCCATATTAAGGCGCCGTCCAATCCAAATCAGATGAACAGTTTTCCATGAAGGTCTATATTTTTATATAGCTTCCATATCCAAGGTCCCGAGTGGTGTTGGTGTTTTAGAAGGTCATATATTATGGTTTTAAAAGGAATTGGAAATTTAAGGTTGTCAGACCCCATTTTTTTACATTAGACCTCATTAATTTTACATGGCTAAAATTACATGACGGCCATGATTTTTCTTCTTCTTAATATTATCTGGCTTGTTATAAAACATATGTTCCATAAGTCGAGCTTAAAAAAAGATTTACAGGCGCGGCGGTCTTGTGCGCAGATTTTCCTATTTGATAAATCATACTTCGAGATGTTGCTTCCACTTGATCTTACCCTCGAATTAGTGGCCCTTCCCTTCTATGTGATCCATCAGTTGGCTCGCTTCATAAATACATTTTTCAATTCGAAAAAAATTTCAATATAGTAGACTTTCATAGTTCCGAGCGATTTTTTTATGTTTTCGAATACCCTGACCAGATATGACAACCGAATTAATTATAATTTCGAATTTAAGGTTCCAAAAGAATAACAGACCTCCCTTCAGACAATTTCAATGTCAATGTGATGATGCTTCGTTTTCGGTGTTTGAAAGGTGCAAGACCTTTTTAAACATTTCGTTCTCTCAGCCGATTAAAAAAAAACTTCTGACAGAAAATGATCGTGATCGCATATAAGGGAGAGTATATCTATATTTCATGTATATTGAAGGTCATTGTCCCACCGAAGTGTCCTTGGTATTTCGAACTGCAGGTTCCAGTAGAATAACAGACAAATTATAAATGTAGTTATACTAATCATTTAATGTATATTGAAGTTATTTTTCCAAGAATTTTGTTTTCTGGTTTCTCAGCGGATGAAAACAGTCTGATGTATTTTTTTAAATAATAATATACTAATTTTTTACATAGGTCTCATATAAGAGCTGAACTTATCGTTTTTAATTGCGTGCTTGAAAAATGTGCTAAGAATTTTAATATCTGGAATTGTATCAAATAATGGACCTATATAGAACAATAGGAGATTCCAATGCTTTGAGCCATTTTTTTAATTCAAAACGAACCGAGTCTAACTCCACCACCGGCTGACAACTCAGCCCATTGTGCAAAATATTAGGGTTGTTTCAACAACAATGTCTGAAAGTCAAACTACAGCAAAATGAATTTTTTAAATTTTAAAAAATTGGTAGACATTGTTATCTGGTACCTATTAGAAACGGGGATTTTTGTCATAATTCAAAATCGACACATCGATATTAATATGTGTTCCACAAAAGTTCTGCCGTTTATTTTATAACTAGTATAACGAATTTCGTCGGTCCTTTGACTGCCGTTACAAGCGATCTCTATTGTATGTCATTTTCAATATCAAAACATCTGCTTTGAACTTCAAAGTTTCGTCTTAAATATTGTAACCTCTAACTTTATTTCACCGAACAAACAGAGGAGTTGAGTCATTTCTCGCTCATATAGTTCTTTAGTTTCAATAATGGCTTTCGGAAATTCCAGTTTTTATAAATAAATTTCAAAGTAACCTAATTTTTTTCAAATTCAATAGAACCTCAAATATTAATCAACCACTTGTCGGCAGACTATCAAACCTTGAAATTATGTTAAGCAAATAAAGGCAAAAATCCAACTTTTAAATTTAAACAAATATTTGGAAAATAAATAATTTACCATGAATGTTATGGATCTCAAAAAAATGAATTTTTTATAAAATAAGTTATTAACAAATTTCGCACCAAACCTCCATTTGCTTTCATTTTATTTGGAGATGCGTTTCAAATCGATTAAAATCGCACAGTTACAATTTTTAGCTATGGCGGCAATTAATATCATCAACGCCATCATCCATTAAGACAAACCAAACCAAACACACACATTAATTAATTATTTGTTTTGTTTTTTTTTTATTTCATTTTATTTTTTTGCATGAATTCGCGCTTGACTTTAATACACAACTAATAAATATTCTTTGAATCAACAAATCGATCGGCATTAAACTTTTCATATGTTAATTAAACTACACTCAGTGGCGCTGATGGATGGATGGCTGTGATCTGATGGACGAAGGGAGGATAGGGAGTTGAGGCAAAGATACATGCATAGAAAAGCCATAGCACGTATTTCATGATGGTTGATTGGTTGGACGGTTATTTGATTGCTTGTTGGCTATAACTACAACATGACCATTGAACGAATGAACGGTGATTGTCGTCTGTCGGTTGGCTCACAACATCTAAGCCCTGGCCAGTCCAGTCCATTCGAGTCCCAGTTCAGTGTTTATTGACAATCACTTAAATTTATGTTAACACATCAATGATAATTTAATTAACAAATGATTAGAACTTTTTTTGTTCACTGTTTGTCTGTATTGAGTATTTTAATGTTAGTTGAATGTTCATGGAGACGGGCCAGTGATTTGAAATTAAATATTAATTGAAGTTAATTGTTTTTCTAGTTGTCGACTTGTTAATTCAAAACTTATATGGAAAAGAACTTTTGTTTAGGGGTAATATTGAGATGTTAAATGGGGTAGTAGTGATCGAAGTTATCAAAACAAAAAAATAATAAAAATAAAAAAATAAAATAAATAAATAATAAAAATAATAAAATAATAAAAATACTAGGAGACCTATGAGACTGGAAATAGTCAGTACGGTCTTCATGATAAAGCTCTTATGTTTTTTTATTTTATTTTTTTTGACGATCCTCTAAGAAATACAATTTCTATTTTTTTAAATTAAAAAAGCCTTCTTCTGTTTATGAGTCTTTTTTATCTTTTATTAGTATTTTCTATTGAAAAATACCTTCGGAGTTTCTATGAGGATTTTCCTACGTTTTTCTAAGTTAACCGTCTTTATGGAGAAGACTAATTGTCCTTAGAAGCCATTTTTATGAATAAGCATTTACTGTATTTATTGAAGAAATTTGACTCTTCGATGTAGAAGCTATTTGTATCTGCTATAAAAAATACCTTAGAGTCTTCATAGAAGAATATAGAAAAATGTTAAAGCCTTTAATGCTAAAGGCCCTTTATACATTAGTCTTTTTTTGAAAAGGTCTTATTGTGTTCCATTAAAAATATAGCTGGTACTTCGTCAAACATTTTTTTAGATAAGTCTTTTGTGAAAAAAGACTATGAAGAAAATCGTAAGGGTTTTTTAAATAAAAATTGCAAGGACTTTCTCTATATCTATATTGGTACCCTATAATAACGAAAAATTGGTATTATCCGTTGATGAATTTTCAGTAATATATAAATAAATACATTTGGAAATTAAATGTATGCGATTCCAATTATAAACATTTACAGAAGTCAAAATATTCCACTTATCTTACAAAGTTCTTAATACAGTGAATATTAAAAAAATAATATTTGGCGTCCAACGTGTGGCCAATAATATTTATAACGTACAACTACGACATCAAGGTTTCGTGATTATGTGATCGAAAATTGCATTAAGTTTTCTATAACTGTGAATATATAAAAAAAAATAGTAGTTGGCGCCCAAAGTGCGGCCAATAATATTTAAACTTATAACTTCGACATCAAGGTTTCATACTTAATTTTCATAATTAATTGATCGGGAAATTGCACTGAGTTTTCTATAACTTTGAATATTTCAAAAAATCGTATTTGGCGCCCAACGTGTGGCCAATAATATTTATAACTTATAACTACACCATCAAGGTTTCATCATTAACTAATCGGGAAATTGCACTGAGTTTTTGTATAACTATGAATCTTAAAAAATCGTATTTGGCGCCCAATGTGTGGCCAATGATATTTAAAACATGTAACTACATCAAGGATTCATAATTAATTGGTTGGGAAATTGCACTGAGTTTTCTATAGCTGTGAATATTAAAAAAATCGTATTTGGCGCCCAACATGTGGCCAACATGTTGTGTAATATTTATAACTTACAACTACGACATCAAGGTTTCTTAACAAATTTTCATAATTAATTGATCGAAAATTGCACTGAGTTTTTTATAACTGTGAATATGTAAAAAAGAATTGTATTTGGCGCCGAACGTGTGGCCAAAAATATTTATAACTTATAAATACGCCATCAAGGTTTCATCATTAATTAATCGGGAAATTGCACTGAATTTTTATACCCTACACAACTATGTTGTCAGGGTATTATAGCTTTGTGCAGCCCCAAGAGTTTGTAACGCCGCGAAATATTGGTCCTAGACCCACCTTAAAGTATACCGATCGTCATATCTCGACTGAGTCGATCTAGACAGGTGTATCCGTCCGTCCGTCTGTCCATTATAATTTGTAAACATGATACAGGCCACAGTTATGGACCAATCTTCACGACATTTTGGTTGTAGCATGTGTTCGGCCCAATGAAGACCCCTATCGTTTGTGGAAAAAATTGGTTAATATTAGGGGATGAAATGGACCAAAAACTGTATTTTTGTCTGATTTTCTGGTCGCTCCAAAGGCCGCAATTATGGCCCAAACATCGCGAATTTTTACATGGAGAAGAATAAACATGCCCGTTTTGATAAAGATCGGTCAATATTTAGCGGGTCAAATGGACCCTGACATTTGTGTGATAAATTACAAAATTTGCATTCTACAGCGTATTTATTTACCCCTGAAGGATATATACCCGAAAAGTTGATAGTTTATGCAAGATGAGTGGTTGACCTTTAAATTGATACCAATTATATTGTCGTATGTACTCGGATGTGGCAGTCACACTTAAATATTTGCAGGGGCTTACGTATTCAAATATTATTTAGTAACCCATTACTACCCTAGAGGGCGAAAATATAGCGCTGATCGCTTTGAAATTGTCTACGAGAATCCAGGTATGGTCAAGGACAACGCTTATAATTTTCTATGACAATCAGATAATTATTTTTGGAATAAAGTGGACCGAAAACTTAATTTTTTTGTGTTTTTTTTCGAGTCGATCTATAGGCCACAATTGAAATCCGAACATCACAACACAACCCACGGTGAAGGGAATCTGGTCAAGTAATTAAAAGGGCTGTACTGAATATTAGTAATATTTGTTGACCTCTAGTCGGTAAAGAGGGTGCAAATATCATGAAATATTGCCCAAGCTCAGAATATGGAACCACCGAAAGTTAGATTGTGGTGGAAGTTGTATAACTGTGAATTCTAAAAAAAAATCGTATTTGGCGCCCAACGTATGGCCAACATGATGTAAAATACTTATAACGTATAATTACTGACATCAATGGTTCATAATTAATTTGATTCTCGCGAGTGGGTATAGCCATTACCAACGCAGCAAATTTCCACCACATTGACATTCAGAAATTTGCCGCTTTACGATATTCTTGGTGTTCAAGATTTGTGTATGTTGATTTCAAGATCCAATAGAAGCAACAAATTTAAAAGTTTCCCAATTTACAATATTTTTGGCGCCCAACATGTGTAAAGTGAAACTTCAAAGAGAAATCGATTTTATCTGGGGATGGCATTTACTTAAATATATTGATAAATTCATTTGGAAATTTTATGAAGACGAACTCTCATCTCTTCGGAATTGTTTGCCTTCTTTAATCCGCGATCCCAATTATCAACATTTACAGAAGTCAAAATATTTCACTTATCTTACAAAGCTCTTAATACCACATTTGCAAATCAAAAATCTTATCTTAAAATTAAAATAGTTTCCCTCCCCAAATAAGGAACGAAATGTGTTGACACATCGGCTTTATCAAGTTCAAGAACACACAAAATTCCCAGTTTACGATCGTCTACTAAAACCAAAAAGAGAGAGAGAGAGAGAGAAAAAAAAACAAATTCTTAAAATTTATAACTAAATTTGTGGTTATTGGCAAGACAAGGAGGTCTCTGCACTACCAAAGATGACTTGGTAATTGGAAACCTTTCAATAAATGCGTAAAAATGTTAATTAATTAGCCTTAAATATATCCGCAGCAGCTTAACTCCTTTGTGGCAGGTTTTAGTGCTGCCGCACCTGCCTTTGTTGCACTTCCAGAGATTCCAAAAAAGGCAGAAAAAGAAGTGAGAAAAATATATTTGTGTGTGCGTGAGTAAACAAGTCCGAAACCACAGTTTTTTTGGACAGAGAGAACCCCAAGTTAGCCTGGCAACAAGTGCATTATCTGCTGTAGAGCCTCTAGCTTTTTTTCGTCCGCTTCAAGCTTAAATTCGATATTTTATCATTTGTAACTTAAATATACCCCCCTCCATTTAATTAACTCATTAACTTGGCAAATTTCATAATTTTTCCTTTATTGCTCAATTAACTTTGAAAATTCCTGTTTTATTTTATGGGCCTTTTGTGAACATTTTGGCTGGCTGCGTGGTGGTCATACTGATCTGAATACTTTATAAACAAAAAAAACTTTAATCTTCTGCTTTGAAGTGGAAAGAGATTTTTCCCAAAGATTTGACCAGAGAGATGCATATTTATGCGCTGTGGGCTGTTGTAGCATTAAGCTGTGGCAAGAATGCCTGAATGTGTGTGTGTATCCATGTTTTAGTAAAACAAGATTCCCTGCCAGGATGTTCATAATGATGATGAAGTCGATATTGGCCATCATCATGATATTTTAGCAAGATCAACACAAAGACATTATCACCAATATTATCGTGAGATTAACGCGCCCAGACGCTCTGAATAAAATGAAACGGCAAGGCTATGAATCATTTGATTCAATGTCGGTATGTATGTATGTCTGTCTGTCTGTTGCCAGCCTGTTTCTGAAGTTTGTATACAAAAAAGAAAATATGCTCCCATAACAGCCATGCCACAGGCATGATCCCGGGCAACAACTACAAAAAAAAGTTGTGTGAAAAAAGTAGAAAAGAAATAAACTTGACAATCTAAACTATATAATTTAATGTGTGAGAATGCCAGATCACATTCATGAACTTTTTAAATGCAAGTTCATATTTTGATATTTTGTGGATTTTATTTCGATTAGTTGTGAAATAGTTGTGAAATATGGAGCGATACGTTTAGTTCTTAAGAGTTTTTGTCAACCTCTAACTGAAATATATTCAGATTGTAGTTATATTTTTGGCGTTCGAGAATCGGAAGTGGAATGTGTGATAGATCATAATTTTTGCGCCAAATATACGAACTATTTCGGGTTATTCTCAGATCAAATATGTTCATTATATTCACCTAACCCGGTGAAAAGAATACCTCCTTCACAAGTCAGTTCAAACACGTCAGTTTAATTTCTCTCACACACGTCTTTATCTTATCGTATTTGGCGCCCAACGTGTGGCCAACAAGGTTTCTAATATTAAGGATTAATACTTCTTAAGGGGCTTTGTCAACCCCTAACTGGAATACATTCAGATTGTAGTGAAACTTTTGACGTCCGAGACTCGAAACGGGAAGGTTTTATAGATCATAACTTTTGCGCCAAATACACGAACTATTTCGGGCTATTCTCCGATCAAATATGTCCATTATATCCACCTAACCCGGTGACGAGAATACATCCTTCACAAACGAGTTCAAAACACGTCGTAATCAGTTTAATTCCACTCACACATGTTATTGTTGTATTATTGGCGCCCAACGTGCGGCAAAACCCGTGGTATATTTAAGGTCTATTTAAACTTACTGCAATTTTAATATACATCCATCACAAACGAGTTGAAAATCGGTTCAATTTCAGCCACACATATCTTTTTTTTAATTTATGTGTGTATTATTGGCGCCCAACGCCAAAAATCGCACTTGGGAGTCTCCAACGTGTAGCCAATAATATTTATAACATACAACTACGACATTAAGGTTTAATAATTAATTGATAAGGAAATTGCACGGTCATTACCACCATAGCATAATCCCAACAAATAAAAATTCATAAATTTTGTCGTATTACGATAGTATTGGCGCCCAAGCAGCAGAAAATTCAAAAGTTTTCCCTTTTACAATCTTTTTGGTGCCCAACATGTGTAAAGTGTCCGTTGAATGCAGGGTTCAATGATATCAGGTCGCGTAACTCGTATATATAGCAGCGAATATATCTTCAATGAAAGTATTCGGATTTTTTTAGAATTTCTGTTGCCTATGTGGACAGGGATGGTTCTAAGCATTCTTTTCAATGGACCGGTGGCTAGGATAGTAAAATAAACTTAAAGCTCTTCTTATCGAAGAGCTTGAGTTATTCTTACCGAAGACATGGAGGTCTTCTTATCGAATAACTGGAGCTCTTCTTGTCGAAGACTTGAAGCTCTTCTTATGGAAGATCTGAAGGTCCTCTTATCAAAGAACATATTCAAAAAACCCACTTCTTATTGCGTATAACTACTGTTCAAACTTTAATAAAAATAACTAAATCACACAATTTGACTACACAATGGCGCCCAACATTCACAAATTCTTCTGAAGATAACTAAACTATGATTAATTTTGAATAAAGTAGATTCAGGAATTTCATATAGTCTTCTTCCTGCGCTGACTCAATATTTTCGTTTTTGTTTTTTGTTTCTTTTTTAAATAAAAAGGGAACTCTTGGGAAAAAATATAAGGCATTTAAAGTTTATGTGTATCTCTGCGCGCATATAAAAAAATCAAGTTCTTTCTCACACACTACACCATTCTCAAAAACAGATCTCTTACATTCAGTCATATGGGCCATTGCAAAATCCCCAAAAGAAGAACAAGAATAAGAAATTCCTTTAGCCAACGGATAACAGAAAAAATGTTGTCATACTACTTTTCCACCATCCAAAAAAAAGCAAAACGACCACGATCAATGACTGTTTAAGCTGAATGGTTGACTTGATTCTGGGGTTGTGTTCTGTTTTTTGTTGTTGGTCGATTTTGCCAAGAATAAGTTAGTAGAAATATCTAAAGTCTCTCTTCTTCTTCTGTTGGGTTCTTTCTTTCATGGTAGGCAGAAGTTTTAGTTTAAATACCTTTTCGGGTTGGCAATTGTTGGGAACGTTGCCGGCTCTTTTTCGGGTTCTCCGCGTTTGCGTTTCACAACAACACAAATCATTTTCAGACACTGCGAATAGCCGTGAAGTAAAGTGGTGTTTGCCGCCAGCCAGTGTATGCCTGAATGGATTGTGTATCCCCCTTTTTTCTGGATGCAAAGGTTGTTCATGGTAATATTATGCATGCGCCAACGTGCATAGTTTTAGTTAAGTTGAGTTCGTTTTCAGAGGGAAATTCACAATGAGTTATTTTGTTGTTGTACATTTTTTGTTGCATGGTACAAAGTTCTAAGTCCTAAAAGTCCAATTGGCTCGATTATCTCCGGGTGTAAGTTAAATATTTCACTACACAGCAGTTTTGGAGAATTATATGCTAGGCAGTATATATAAACAACCAATCGAAAAAAAATCAAAGTGTCGTAGATTTTCGAAATTTCAGTAATAAGATAGAGTTGATACACATTTTGGCGCCCAACAGCTAATGGTACATTACAACTGTTGTTGGCCGAAATATGTAGACTCTATTTTATATCTGAATTTTTGAAAAATGTCCAAAATTGTAATTAGGATACGTATAAGGACTGTCATTCTTTTACTAGTGGCGCCCAATATACATTTCTAACTTTATGTTATCACATTTTTTCACTATCCAATGATTTTATGCATTACAAAGATTTTATTTTTAAGGCAAAGAATTTAATTTGAATTTTGAACATCTTTGACTATTAATTTTTTTTCATAAGCTATGTTGTCATCATTTTTGCGTCCCATACCATTAATATTACTATTAGTATTGTCTTTTCGATTTGTTTGCTCTTAAATATGACTAATACTAATTTTTATCTCTCTTATTCGCTTCGAAATAACTGCCAAAAAGCGATATTTAAATTAATTTTTTGCATGTTAACTATCTATATTGGGCGACCATCATTTGTGATAATTTGTATGTGTAGGTCAGTGACCGTGCATGAAATCTATTCGCATATTTATCTAACAGCTTAGTAAAATCTGAACGGACTTAAAGACGCAGACAAGGAAAAAAAGTTTGCAAAAAATTTCCTATTAACATGATATCACTTTCAATGAATCAATTTCTTGAAGCAATGATTTGTTTTTTTTAATCAAAATTAGTCAGATAAAAAGTTTTTTATTTGCATAAATTAACAACCAAGGAAGAGACCTGATGACCTAACCCATCATAGTGGCGCCCAACATGAGGCAGATTCATGACTATTCTATAAATAGAAACATGAATTAGGTTTTTTAATAGCCTGAAATTTAATTAGAAGGCTGTTCGATCATTGTTGTTAATTTTGGAAGTCTAGCTTTATTGGCGCCCAATGGGGGCCATTGTTCTGTGTGTGCTTAACAATTTTTAATTTTCAAAGCAATGAATATCTGATCAATGCAATCAGTTTGCAGCATCATCAATGCAATCATTTACCTGCATATCTTCCTTGGATTATTTTTACTGTCTAGTAAAAGCTGGATGATAGGATTCTATATTTATGAAAAGTTACTTGACCTCAATTTTTTTAAGACTAACATGTGTCACACTTCAACATATCGATATACACCTTGAGAGCCAAATTTGATAAGAACACTGACACAGTCGACAACTTGGAATTTTTTGGCGCCCAACGATTTAATGTAGAAGAGCGAATTTGGCACGAATATGAACAAATAATTGGATAAGCAGAATGGATCCGTTTAGCTATCCGTCGTGTTATTTGTTATCGAAAATACAACAAACAGTATGAGTCCTTAACAAAGCGTATGAGTCCATAACAAACCAACGAAAGATGGTGGTGCAAGAATCACTTCGAAACAAATGATCATCTGTCCCCTCGGCAAAATTGGTTAATAAGTGGTGACGACGAAGCGAGCTCTGACACACCGGATCCCATATGTAACAGGCAATTGCTGACCAACAGAACACAGACTCGAATTTTATATTTAAAAAAAGATAGATAGAGTCCTGAAGCTTTTGAGCGAAGCAGTAATGCAGGTACAGTACATTACTGGTAAATACGATTGGCGACCAACGTGTAGCCAATAATATTTATAACTTATAATTACGGCATCAAGGCTTCAATTTTAAATATTTTCTAAAACAAAAATACGGCCCTGGCGCCCAACATGTGCGTATGTTGATTCTAATTCAAATACAAATTCAAAAGTTTCCCATTTTACAATCTTTTTGGCGACAAACATGTGTAAAGTGTCCCATGATTCCAAGGTCCAATGATAACAGGTGCAGTGACTCGTGAAAATTAGCAACTATTCAGATTTGATTTATGATTTTGTATAACTATTTCCGATCCACACTATCAACATGATGTAGGTCTTGAGAACATAAATTGCAGAATTAAAAATAGCCTGACGTTATGGAGAGCTAACAGGTCCGCTTTCAACTAATTGCAGTGTCCTAACATTGGCGCCCAACTGAATGATGTAAGCATTAACAGATAATTTATGAAATTAGTAAAGATTCCACCACCATGGAAATGAAATCTGATATAATAAATATTCTAATAATTCTGGAGACGATACTCACTTGAGATCATTGTTTTTCTTTAACTTAAAAAAATTTAGTTAATTTATTTTTCATGTTTGCTGCTCCCAATTTATGATCTATCATATTGGCGCCCAACGATTGGCAGGCTTAAACATTCAATGCATTTTTTTCACATAATTTTGACTTTGGCGCCCAAAAAATGACACCCCTTAACTTCGTTATTAAAAATTTATGGAGTGCAAATTTTTTTTTATCAAAGAAAATAGTTCATTTTTCAATTTGGCGCCCAACGTTGAATTCCAACATGTGAAGTCTTCGAACACAGCGAATTTTCCATGTTTTAGGATTTGTAATTTCCTTATTTCTCATGCTTAAAACCCCTGAGATAATTTTATATACCTCAAATATTTCATCGGCGAACATTTGATATTTAAATATTAATTTTTTCATCTTTTATAAATTTGGCGCCCAACTAATGGCATACTCGAAACAGCAGATTAATTATTTTGGCGCCCAATTATAAAATATTCTAAAGACTTATAAAACAATAAATTCTCTAAATAGCTATTATGTTACAAATGTCATTGTGGCGCCCAATTGTTGAAATACAGTATCATGCCAAAAATCGTGGCATTCGTGGCAACGTCAAAAATGTACAGTTAAAAGTTAAACTTCTAGTCATATTGGGTTATCTCTGAGGATAGGGAACTCCATAATCAGTGATATTCTCTTTAAGACAAATATACTACCGTCTTACAATTTCTTTGCCTTAGTCCTTGTTCAATTTTCATATCTTAAACTAGTGTGTCTATTAGGTGTTTTTCTCTCTCCCGAGTGCTCCTTTATTTCTCACCTTTTGTCTTACAAATTTACCTGTTCGCTGTTGATTATGCTTCATTATTGTCATTAGCGACTAGCATTACCACATACATATAGTATTGCCTATCACTTCAACTCCTCCAGGAATATGCATTGTCACAGCCATAGCAGGCAAACGACAGCATGGCAAAGTGCCACAGCATAGATGGCAAGTCAGCGACAACTATGCACTGGCTGGATTTAAACTAGTATTAAGCCAAGCCAGCCAGCCAACTCAACCAACCAAAACCTACCTGGTTTCAAGTGCCGAAAGTATTGTCGTCGGCTTCTGCTGCAGTTCGGTGCGCTATTGAATTGTGCTCGTGGGGTTGGTACTTATCTGCGTGTTTAGAATTTATATTTACTTTTTGCATGTCGCTTAACGCGGCCTTTGCCCCTTCCTACTGTCCCGATTTTTATGATTTTCATTTGGTACGACATTGAACTGCATGGTTATTTAGCGGCGAACCTATTTTAGGTTTGTTCTGTATTCTCCTTTTGGCCGAATCTGTCTGCAGTGCTTTCGTAGAAACATGCTTTATTATCCATTTTGTCCAGTGTGACCAAGAGGATAGCTGTTGCTAACGCGTCGCACTTTGCTTTATTTCTGGATGTGATGCTCTTGGCATTTGTTGCCAGGATTTATGTTTGCTGTTGATATTAATCATGGTGTCATTGAAATCGTTTATTCCAGTAAAAGTTAGCGGCTGGCCGCCAAATACCACAACTCGTTTTTATGGACTTGGCAAGGAATGAGAGAGAGAGAAAGGAGAGTGAGCGTGCAAGAGAGTCAGTAAGTTAGATAGACCGACCGACCGGATAATGTAGGCCTTGCTATCTTTATTGCTTGCGTGTGTTGGTGGCGAACCGACGACCATGCTTGGTCGTCCGCTTTGTTACAGTTGCCAGCTATTTAATAAAGATCCAGATCCATACTTAAGATTTTGGCTTGAGCGAATAGCAGTACGGATGAATGGTTTAATCAGATTGCCTCATAAATATTGAAAACGATCAATTTTATGCGACGTAATCGTCGGACCGACCGACAGACTAACCAACCAACCAACCGAACAATGTTGATGTACATAAATTATACAAAGAACCTGGGAACTAAAAAAAGGAGTTAAATGTTGATTTAAATAAAGAAAATATCTGTAGGCATCCAAACGCATAGAAGAAGATTTACTGGTTTACTGTTGGTTGTGGCGACATGTTGTAGAACAAGGCGAAACATATTTTTTGTTTGTTTGGAATATTTTTTCGTTGGTTGGATGGTCGTTTGATGCCGTTTGGGTGGAAAGGAATGCAGATTATGGCGTATGGAAACTTGTGTGTGCGTCTGTTATTTTAATAGATTATGTGTTGGCACATTTGAAATATCTTGATTTTCTTTTTTGTTTTTTTGTGATTGTGTAGATCCGTCTAATTGTCAGTTAATTTGGATTTAAGAATTAATAAATAGATTTGACTTTGAATTCTATTTGACACTCCTTTGTTTAAGCATGATTTATATAAGGAGATAGTTGATGTCATTCGGACTCCTAACAAGTCAGATTTTGACCATTAGTTTTATTAATTTATGACCTATAATTAATCAATTATGATATTTGGCGCCCAACTAAAAAGGAAGAGTAAGAGTGGGTTTTCACAAAATTTCCTCAGAGTTTCAAATTTTTAATATAGCGCCCAATATAGAAAGGAGATTTTAGAATCTTCACATTTTTGGCGCCCAACGTGTGAAACATTCTTTAAATATCTAATGGACTTTATATACGAAGTGAGAGATGTTTCCGATTAAAAAAAAAACACTTTTGAAAATAATTGGAATTTTCACATTTTTAGCAAAGGGTAGATATTTTATCAGAATTTTTCAGATCCTCTTCTAATTCACAGAATCTCCCTGGCGTCGAAGATCATTTTGTCTGCCTGGTGTTGACTGAACACAGAATCGAATTTAATATTATAAAAAAAGATATAGAAAGAGTCATTAAACTTTTGAGCGAAGCAGTACTTCCGGAACAATACATTTTTGGTAAATACGACTGGCGCCCAACGTTTTAGCCATCGTGATTCCAGGAGAAAGACCTTTTGCCTCTGATTCAATGAATTTCATTAAAGTCTAATATAATTAGGTCTGTTTGACGCCCAACGCTAGACTTTTGAGCGAACTAACAAAAAACTTCAGATAATGCAAATTTCTGATATTGGCGTCCAAAGTAAAAAATCAAGCAACCTTGGTGCTCGGTCCTGGCCTACTGATTTCAAACACAAGTGATGAAGGTTTGCGGCACAATAAATTCAATATTTTATTTTACTTACTTAGGTGGCTTGTGACAGAACTTTTGTTCCATAAGCCGAGCTTAAAAAATATTTCCAGGCGCATCGGCCTTGTGTGCAGCTCATCCAATTTGAATTACCTTGTTCCGAGATGTTGCCTTCCACTTGATCTTTCCATCGAATTCATTGCCTTCCCCTTCTGCGTGAACTATCAGGTGGTTTGCTTTTATATTCCTTTTGAGGACTTTGTAGTACTTGAGTACATCATCAGGTGCGGTTTCATTATATGTGATATATTATAATGGCGACCAACGTTTCTGTAACAATTAAAACAATACTCTTCCTCTTCTTTCAATTTCAAACAATACATTCTTTAACTTTAATTTTCCGTTTAATTTACCTTTCGGTCATAAATTCTCGGAATAGCCCAGTTTTGTCGAGGACTTGTTACATTAATACATTTTGATCTGTTTCCAATGAATTGGAGGGAGGGTTTAAACTTCTTAGGTGGCTCTAATTTACTGCATTATTGTTCTTCCGGTTCAACTCCATGTGTTGCTTTTTGTGCCGTAGTTCAAAAGTGAATCTGAATCTTATCGGTTATTGTATTTGCCGTTGCTATTGGATCGAGAGCTTGAATCACCATCAGTTCCTGGAGGCTGGGTCAAAACAAAACTAGTCTTGGCTAGTTCAATGGTATGCGATTGGTAATTCCATCGAAGGACTATATAAATTCTGTGAACCTTTGAATTTTATTAATTTTTCGATCACCACCAATCTGTGATTACAGGGTCGACAATCGACTAGTACTGAGTTCATCATTCACCTACTTTCTAAATACGATACTGAGAACTGCCTCGAAGGACCATAATTGTGTTAATGACCGATGATAGGAGATTTGCAATTCCCACGAAGGACCATTATTTTCTGATTACCAACAACGTCATATTTTACATTCCTCTTTGGGACCCACATAGTCTTTAAGTAAATTATTTGAAACTTTGGATCGTTTTGGGCTTCCAAGATGATAATATTAAGTGTGAAGTCACGCCCTATTTGTGATTCCAGGGTTGACAATCGATTAGCACAGGATTCATCTCCTTTCTAAGTACGAGACTGACAACTCCATCGAAGGACCATTGTTTTGTTAATGACCATTACTAAAATGAAATATTTTATTGAAAAATATGCACAGATAAATTAATTTGATTCGTCAAAACTAGTCTTGGCTAATCATAGCTTTGCTTCGATGGTAGTAGATTTGCAACGCCCTCGAAGGACCATTATTTTTTGATTACCAACAACTTCATATTTTAATTTTGTCATTGGGGCGCACCCAATCTTTAAGTAAATTTTGTGAACCTTCGACCTTTTATGGGGCTTTCAAGATAATTATAGAAATGATTTTGGCTTAGGGTCAACACCTATGTGTGATTGCTGGGTGGACAATCAACTCGCACTGGGTTCATCACTCATCTGCTTTGTAAGTACGAGACTGACAACTCCCTCGAAGGACCATTATTTCGTTAAAAACCATTGTAGAAATTCACTTTTTTATTGAAAAATATGCACCGATAAATTAATTTCGATTCGCACGTATTTACATTTATTAATTGCATTTTATTGGAATTTAATCAAGAGATTGCATCTATCTCCCCGGCTCTACTTCTTTCCATTCATATATACTAAGCCTTTTTTCATTTTTATATTATATTTTCCTTTCGATTTTATGCATTACCTCTATACACATTCATCTTATCATTTATATCGCTGCATAACATTACGAAGTTGTCTTATCTTTAAATCAACAATTGGATTCAGTTCAATATCGAAATATTATTAAAAATCCCGACTTCCATGATGATGGTGGTATTGGTAGCTCTATAGATTTTTGGTTCACAATTTTTTTCTGCTTCTTTTAAATATATTCTCATTTTTCTTTATTCGAACAAAGAACATGCAGGCCGTGGTTGGTTGCTGATGACAACAGCAACAACAATACAAAAAATACACCTCAACCTCTACAAGATTCTCCCATACCATTTGGCGGCGACGGCGGTGTGTGCAATGTGCACTCGGTTGGTTCCCAACTCCAAAACACTGTCCTCGTCATTAATCATCGCATGTGTCTGGAGTAATGAAAACGGTGCATTCCTTAACGAAACAAAAATCTTTACGCCAACGATGATGATGGTGTATCATCGTGGCCGTGTCTTCATAGTCATCATTATCATCTTACGGCGGCAGCAGCAGCAGCAGCATTTTTTCTTTCTTTTTAATACTTGGGGTTTGGGCCACCACCAGAAGATGGGAGCAGAAGGTAAGGAGTAGTTAAGTTAAACTCGTAGCATGTTTAAAGATTCGGTTGCTAAAGCTGCTGTTTGGATGCTGCTGGGTTTTTGTTTGGTTACTCCATTCAGTGCTGAATTCAAAAGCGCTCTTCTTCCGCTTTTGTTTTCTTTGTGTGTTTGTTTGTTCGTTCGCTTGTGGACAAACGTGGAGGCCACATTCCATTGATGAAGCTGAAGCTGTAGAATCGTATACATTTGGATTCTCAGCTGAGCGTAAATGTGGCTTTGACTGCTCAGGTTGCGTAAAATGTGAGAATCCCTCTCGCCCATAAAGGTTTCTGGCCATCTCAAGCAAAACAACCGACCAGCCAAGATGCTGCCCTTAGCGGGTGTTACTATACTAAAGAGTTTTTTCTTGGGGTTTTTGCATTTTGTTTGTATTGGTAGGTGGTGGTGGTGCTGTTGCTGTTGTTGTGATTAAAGAAAAATAAAAGACAACAACAACAAAACTACAATCTGGCCTCAATCTTTTGGTATGCATTGCATTCCTTAAACCAAACAAATTTTAATGCCGCGGCTGTTGTTGTTGTTTTTGTCGTTCTTGTTTTCTTTCATTTAGTGTTTTCGTGTACGTTCTCACGGACCGAAAACTTCATGAATCAGAGAGTGAGTCCCGTGTACTTGTACTTATAGAGGCTGTACAACATTCTTCATTATGTGTGAGTGTACCCTACATATTGTTGGGGAGGTGGGGTAGGTTCAACGTTGAATATACTAAAGATGTAGGATCTTACCTTAGATGAGTATATAAGGCAGCTCTTAGAAATGTAAGGGATGCGCTTATGAAAGCTCCTGAATAACTATATTATTTTAGAGAATTTTTGTGTGGATACATTGGACTTATTTTGACTGCAAGACTTTCTAGTATAATATAGATATATAGATAGTGAATAACATGGAGACATTAAACACGAGACACTACAACTTATAAAGTAGGCGATACGTGACTGTTATTTATTGTGTTCAACTTTATAAGTTATAAGGATGGCACCCTTTCCTCGTTCTACAGGACATTTTTACAACAGTCTTCATATACCGCCTGCGTCGTTTTCTTAATAAGGTGCAGTACTTCCATATTTGATTTCCTCATGTTATATACTAACTGAAACGCATGAGGAGGTGCTTATTATGTTTTCCATGTAATAAAATAATTAAAAAAACTTCTTGCTTCATTTAAATTAGAAATTTTTACTATAAGGAAACAATGCATGAGATATGTTATGCATTGTTTCCTTAACAAGGTTCATTACTCCCACATTTGATTTCCCTATGTTATTCACTTCTGATATGTCTTTGGAACAACTTGATGAAGAGCCTATTATGTCTTCCACGTAATTAAATAATTTTAAAACTCTTTGCTCCGTATAATTTCGGGCTTTGACATTTTTACTACAATTAGTATCGCTGCGTCGTGTCCTTAAGAAGAAGGTGCAGAGCTCCCATATTTGTTGCACACTTTCAAAATGCCAACTGAACCGTCTGCCATTTAATCAATTAATTTTAAAAGATTTTTGCTCTAGGAAGTTTAGGTCTAGGTAATTTTTCAACAATGTATTAACAAAAAGGTGCAGTGCTCCCATGTTTGATTTCCCTATGTTACACACTTTATGAAGAACCAATTATGTCTTCTAAGTATTCATATGTGATTTCACTATGCTACTAACGTCCGATAAGCCTTTTAATGAACTTCATTTAGGACTCAGGACATTCGTTCATCAGTTATAGTTTCTTTAGAAGCAGGTGAAGTAATCTTCGCTTAGTGTCGATGGGAATGAGATCACCTTCGAAATGCTTGCAGAAAAAATCGTGTATTATATGAATAGAGTCTTTCAAATGTCGGGATTTCTGCATTTTATGAATGTAATTCATAAAACTGTAAACACTGTAAGCAAAGAGAGAGAGAGAGAGAGAGAGTGAAAAAACAACTGTGGAGGGTGTGTTTGTTTGGTGATGGTGTCGATTTTCTATGCCACAGAAATTCTTTGTCATTTCAATTTTACTATTTTCTTTGTTATGTCTTGTCTCGTTTCTTCTTATTTTCTTGCATGTTTCATGTTAGTAAATCATTAGAACAAACATACACAATGATAAACATTCGTTTGGGCTTGTTGTATGTCAACATTTTAATCGAAATAATTTGGAAAACACATATGCGAATTTTGCAACACCAAGAGTTTCTGAAATAAAGAAACAATGGAATGCAAAACTAGTCACAATCGAGGGAGTCGAAACTCGGCTGATATTAGCAACATTTGTTTTTGTCAAAAGAGAGAGGGGAAAATGAGCGCAAATAGTGGTTAAGTAGTTAAGAGCAGTGATACACACGGTAAGGGGATGACAATTTGTGAATGTATGTGTGAGAGTAACAAATGAGCGTAAGAATCCGTGTGAGTTGAGCTGATCGTTAGTTTGCAAGGGCGTACATTCCTAGAGTAGAACTTAGTAGGAATATAGTTGTGTTATTAATGAAGTATTTTCAGTTTTGAAAAAAATAGTGGCTTGCTCATGGTTATACAATTTGTTACTTGTATTCAAAGCGAGGTACATGTACAATATGGAAAAATTAACTATGAATGAAATTATAAATATATTTTGTGTGTGCCGAGACGTGAGCCACCTTACATTATGGTTTAAGGACTCCTGTCAAGTCTTTCCTATCGGATAAAATTTCGTCTCTCCACTAGTAGTCATTTACTATACTTTGTAACTTCTTCGAAGCTCTTTGTCGTGACCTTAATCTTCTTCCATGATGCGTTGAATGATCAAATCCGATAGGTTTACGTTGTTCGATGCCCATCAAAGAAACCTTCCCTGGTGATGAAAAGGATACGTGCAACAATGTAACGAGGATACAAAACTCTCAGTTCTTTACAACGTAATAAATGGGAATCAGCAGGATGGCCTTTGCATTTAAACTAAGTCGAAGTGTCACATTCAGCCGTTGGCTAGTCAAGTATTTATTGCTTAGCAATCTTTCAAATTCACCATTAATATCTCCGATATCATATTAGTGTTTAATTGGACGTCAGTGTGTCATACACAGAGGCTATTTGGACACATCGGAACGCCATAGAATATATAGATATTAGAAATTAGAGATCACCCCACCATATTAGGATAGAAAAGAACTCTCCAAATTATGTTTAATTGGGCGCCACCATGTACATTTAAACAATATACAACAGAACTCATAAACCACAGATGGAACGTAAGAAATTGTGATCAGCACTATGACCCTTGAGTGGTATCTCCAAGGGTCACCAAATCGAGTTCGACGTATTAGTATTAGATATCTAAGAATATCTCCGGTTTGGTCGCTTTGCGAATCCCACAACACATTTTTGCCCCCGTACATGATTCCCCAGTCGTTGTGGATGATTACCTACCATGTCATCGCGATTTACTTAGTCACAAGATTGCACGGTATTGTGTCCTGCATATGCATGCAAAGATTCACTCAGGTTTGGGTATGTTAAGGTTTTACAACTTTTTGTGTGTCGTCGTAGTTGGTGCCCCGTTCCTTTCGATTATGTTAACAGGAGGAGGCTGATGCTGCTGCTTGAAGGCTTCTTTGGGAGCCACTCTATATACATACATATAGTGCAACAACAACAAGTAAATGTACTATACATATGAATATGTATGGCTGTGTGTTAACAAAAGGAATGCCACTTTACTTCTTCTTTTGCTCCAACTTCTGCAATTGGTTGGTTGTGGTATGTGTGATTGTGATATATGACCGGGCTGTAGATACTCACTTATTAAAGCGAGGACGACAAGCATTATGTAAATGTTTGTAAGCGCCAATGGTTTTTTTCTGGTTGCGTTGCATATGAAAAGCAAAGAAGTTGGAGTTAATTTTTTTGGGAACAGCATCTCCTCATCATCTCCGCTAATATGCTGATGGTGTTTTTTGCCACTAAAAGGAATTCTTTGTGAAATACAATTTTTTTGGGAGTTTATTTAGCCAACATTTTGGTGATGTTGCCACAAATGTTATAGTTGCTGATGTTGTTGGTCTTGTTGTTTGTTAGCATTTAACAAGCAAATAACTACTTAATTAGTTTTTGTTACCTTATAAACATTCCAGTGTTTGTGTGTGTGGTGAGGGGCAGATACCTTCTTACTTTGGCTTTTCGAAACTCTTTCTTCGACATCTTGTGGTGAAATACTTTATTTTTTGTTGGTAATACTCCTTTTGCTGTTTGTTTTCCTTGGGCCCTCTGTGTTTTTGTTTGTGCATGTCTGTGTTGAAAAATTAATGTTATAACACCAAAAGATGGCCCTTTTTCCACCACCATTCTGTTAACTATCAAATGAATAATTAATTTGTTTTTCCTCTTTCCCCTTTTGTAGTTGAGAGTTTGGTTGTCCCACACCCTGTTGGGCTTGGCTGCTTTGTTGACTGGAAAACTATATGCAGTGTAATATCGTATGTTTTGTTGTTGGTAGTCATTTTTTCTTTGGGAATATTAATTGTTATTTAAATATTTGATTATGTTCAGTTTTTTGTTTTCCATAGAATTTAAATTTCCATTTTTGGTTACATATTTGGTTAATTGTTATGGCCTACCTTAATGGTAAATATCGGAAATATCAAAAAAAAAAAAGATGTTAAATTGGAGAGGTTAGAATTTTAGAGTTATTGTGAAGTTGAAAATAATAGGAATTTTTGATAAGAACTAATTTCAAATATTGTTTGTGGAATAGACTTGAAATGGTAGTCTTCCAGACTTTTTGTTTAAAACGGAAAACTAGACAATGACATATTAGACGCGAGACACTCGAGTGACGCCAAATATGAAGGAATAAGCCTAAAGTCAAAACCGATTCCAACAGTCAAAAATACCGGGAGTCGACTCGTGTTATTCAACTAAAGGCGAATATGGGATCTCGTCCATTAAACAGAAGAAAAATATAGAGGAAACACGGCATTTTGTATGAGATTTAGCCTTTATATTCTGAAAAATGTATGTTCATTATGTTCAAATACGGAGGAAACCTATACGAAAATCGATAGTTTGCTAATGAACGAGAGACCCTTTACCGGACTAAAAAGAAATACTTATGGGTGATAGAAAAAATATTGTTCTATACAGACAAAGATTTGGGAGCCGGATAGATGGCTAAAAGTGATGTTTAGTAGTGTTTAATTGAGCGGAATCAGGTATAGGTTCATTGCTAAGCAATCTCTCAAATTCATCATCAATATTTCCGATATAGGTCTCATATTAGTGTTTAATTGGGCGCCAATGTGTCATACGCAGAGGCTATTTGGAGGGATCGGAACGTCATAAAATGGGATATTAGCGAATATTGGAGATCACCAAACCCTATTCGGAGGCTGGGTAAACCAGAACAGAAGTTCCAAAATGCTGTTTAATTGGGCGCCATTGAGTGCAGTCTCAAATTGATGTTTAATTGGGCCCCAGCGTATGCATTTAAACATGGTAAACCGGAGCCATTCGCCATACTGACATATGTATCATAATAGTTTTTAATTGGGCGCCAATGTGTCATACACAGAGGCTTTTTGGGCACATCGGAACATCAAAAAAATGGGATATTAGAATGGGGAGAGTGGATTGTCCTAGAGTGGGGATTGGGAGTCAGTATGTCTTACAGGGATGCATTTTAGAGAGGTCACACCACCATATTCGGAGGCTGGGTAAACCAGACCCGGAACAGTCTTACATTCGTTACATAACTATCGTCAATTGAACGCCAATGGGCAGAGTCCAATATTCTGCGGTCGGATAAACAAGGATTGATTTTGGAGAGATCACACCACAATTGGGCGCCAATTGGCAGAGTCCAATATTCCGCGGTCGGATAAACAAGGACCATTATTTGAAGGATTTACTTGAAGTCCTAGAGTGCGGTTTGGCAGCCAGTATGTCTTGCAGGGATGCATTTAAGACAGATCAACCTACATTATTCATATAAGTCCTAGAATGGGCTTTGGAGCCAGTATGTCTTACAGAAATGAATTTTAGAGAGATCACACCACCAGAGATCACATCACTTGCAGGGATGCATTTAAGATAGATCAACCTACATTATTCACAAAAGTCCTAGAATGGGCTTTGGAACCACTATGTCTTAAAGAAATGAATTTTAGAGAGATCACACCACCACATGTATAAGGTGGGTAAACCAGTCCCGGGACAGGCAATTGGGCGCCAATGGACAGAAGCCCATATTCCGCGGTCGAATAAACCAGAAAAGAATTTTAGAGAAATCACCCTCCATTCCCGGAACAGGCTTACATTCGTAACCTATCTATCGTAATTGACAGAGTCCAATATTCCGCGGTGGGTTAAACCAGGGCCCTTATTTGAAGGATTTATTTGAAATTAATGGATTTGACAAGGGAGTTATATCAAGTTTGAAGTAATTGAGCAGGATTGAAGCACCTAAAGATGTCGTTTTTAAGAGTATCCTCAAGAATATCATGGAATATCAAATGATTAGCTTTGTATTGAAAATATCATATCATATGTTATGGATAGGCTATTTAGCCACATTGGATCACCATATTTCGCTACTGGATATGATAGACCAGGGAACGTCCTGATTGGTGATCAATTTGTTAAAGTGTGCTGTCGCTGCTAAAAGTCTAATGGTGATGCCCAATTGGGCGCCAATAAGCTGAGCCCATATTCAGCGGTCAGGACCCTTTGTTCGATAACAGTTGTTTCGTGATTTTGGCAGAATTTTTTGAAATTTATGGATCTGTCAAGGAGGTTAATAAAAAAATAATTATTTTTAGTTTTGTACTAAGAAGGCCATACCTTCAAATCAGGTCGCCTATACTTGTATCTGTTTGTTAGGAAATTTTGTTTAAAAATGGACCCTAAACCTCAGAAAACAAAATACCGAACATCCGGCAGGAACATATAGAAGGCAATAGGAACACATTCTCAGGGCTTGAATAATTTCTAGGAATTGAAGAACACCCAAGAATATTGCCTCTAACAAAAAAATTAATAATTAGCAAGAACAATTTAAATTTTGGACGATTGGAGTGTCACATTATAGGCTGCTTCAAGCCATTCCATTTTTTCGAAGGGTGTCTTTAATCTTCAAATTTCCCGTTACATTTTTTATTATTGTTTGAATTAATAATTCTTAATATCCCTCCTACAAAAAAAATCCCCTGCAAAACACTGTGTCTGCCGCCCGTCATTGATAGAGGTGTTAAAATGTTCGAATCATTTATGATACCCATCGTCATTAGTATTAAATGTGTGCATTTACTTGTTGCAAACATTCTCAAGTGGTTTGGTCATCGGCGTTGGAGGTAGGCGGTAGCGGTTGGTTGTTGTTTCTGGGTAACCAATACCCAAAGAAATCGTGAATTCACACAATAGCAGCAGTGAGGTTGCAAAGTGAACGAACGAAGAAGAGGACGAGTGTATGGAAGATGGAAAAAATCTATCAATATTGCGTGCACGTAGATGATTACAAAGGCTAGATAAAACCAAGAGTGCGCACACACACACACATTCACGGTATTAAGCAGTGTTTAGTACCCATCTAACCATACCTGAGTTCGATGTTGATTTTCTTACTGTTGTTGATGTTGTTTTTGTTTGTTTTGTTTTTGGTAGTGGCTCTGGATGAGCACTGAAAACACAAAAAAAGGATGAAGAAATATACTCCAACACGACGGAGGCCTTAAACAGGTATCATCGCCACAAATATGGTCAAAACTATGCATGATCATGCTTGTTGCAGTTATAAATACAAATATTGAACAAGCCATATCACAACACGAAAAAGCAGCAGAAGATGCCGAGGCCATCCATACGAAATACCTGTGTAGACGACAGACAGACAGACAGACGAACGAAGGGGCAACTTATGGTCCACAAAACACCATTGGCAGCCGTCAACTAACCACTTAAAATGGTTAAACATTCTGGACGTGTTTTCATTACAATGACATTACTTGAGAATTCTTCTTCATCATCATCGGCGATGAGTTGCAGACCACACAGACACTCCACAATGGCCAAAATGCATCAAGAGGGAGAGAGATAGTGAGAGGGCGAAGAGTTAGGCAAGGGAATGAAAATGATCATATGAACATAGTTAAGTAAAGGTTATGATGATGATGACGATGGTGTGTTCCGTTGTCTGTTAACCTTTTGAACTTGTTGCATTTATTGCTAAACTAACTGAGCTGAAATCTTATCGGTATTGTACGATAGATATATTTTTACAAAAATGATGTCTCAAAGAAATAACGGATATTTGAGAACCCACATAACTATCAACATGTATTTGTATTTATTTGGGAAAAACCCCGATTCGGAGAATTTGTGTCCTAAAATACATGGGCTGATTTTTTAAAGATTTTCCCGAGTGTATATAGGCCCAGAAGCTTCAATTTATTGTATTTTTTCCTAAAATACAAAGTTCCGATTTTTTAAAGAATCCCAAGTGTCTATGAGCCCAGAGCTTCCATCTTTTGATAAATTGTTCGAATTATCTATATTTCCATAAGAATTTTTTTGTCCATCTATGAATATTTTTTTCAAACATCTATGGACTCAAAGACGCAGATTTTTTCAACCTTCTATGGACCAATAATCAGCGTTTTTTTAAGATTTTTTTCTAATCATATATATGGCCCATATTTTTTAGAATAGTTTTTGAACTGATTTTCTGTTTTTTTTATTAATTTTGTTGTTGTTGTACCCCGTGTTCCGTAGACACAGAATAATATTGTCATGGTAAGAAAATAGAACATGTGGCGGCGTCTTGAGCTCAGCATGATTCATTCTGGGAAGTGAAAGACATATTTTTTTCATTGTTTTATCTTTGGAACAACTACCCTCAAAAATAACACTACGTGGACGACCACAGTACAACCTAAAAACAGAACCTCTACTCGGTCGGTCTGTCAAAAAAAAAAAAAAAACAAAAACAAAATATTTGAAATATTTACACCGCCATGTGAGAGTGTTGTCACTTTCGAGTGTGTGACAATAACCAAAAAGGTGAAGTTGGAGGTTTTGTTTTCTTAACTTGAATTTGACTCACCTTTAGATCCGTTGTGTGAGTGTGCGGAGAAAAAAAATGATTTAAGCAATTATTTGCTTAATGATAAGATTCATTTTCATTCATTCACGTTGGCTGCCTGTCGGCCTACCTATCACAAATTTAACAAAGTGAGAATTGTCTACACCGAAATTTTATATTTTTTAGAATTTTTATTTTTGGCGGCGGCATTATTGCAAACGCAAAAGATGACAAAAAAATGTCGTCTTTGCTGCTGTTGACGACGATGATGATGAAATGATTTAGGTGTGGTTTGTCGCCTAAAACTATTTCATCTCTCCATTAAAAGAATCATGTCAAGCGTAAATAATGTTATTTTTAGAGATAATCCCCTTGGGGTATTAAGAGTGGCATTGATAATTTGCTATTAATTTTTTTTAATTGTTTAATTATGTTTTTTTTTTATAAATTTAATAGTGACGATCAGTTCCACATATGTGGATACTTTTGTCTGTGACTCAAAGTAGATTTGAAAATTCGTACTTTTTTTAACATTATATATTTTATTGGCATTCCTTTATTTTTACGTATTGGCTTTTAATCTATTTGGAACAGGTTCTAAAAATTTTTGCAGTAAGCAGGATCAATTTTTCCCATATCTCTCTCAATTTGCAATTCTACAATGTTAGACATTTGTCGAGACTTCAATTCAACGTTTTCATCATGTAGGAAACGACACCACAGAAAACAGTTCGAAATACCCATTTTTTCCACGCCAGCTGCCAAGTTGTTTATCAGAGTCGATATATACTTATAGTGATCCATAATGTCATCAATAATATCCAGCTGGCAGGGCCCACTACTGACATGCAACCCCAAACGATTACACTTCCTGCGGCGAACTTTACTGTAGGGCGAATATAGCAAGATCTGAGTTCTTCATTCGGGTTTCTCCAAACGTACATCTGCCCATCCGAACGAAGAACATTAAAACTACAACGTGAATAAAACAGTGTTCCAGGACAAAAACTCACGATTTTTATGTTCGGCAATAAATTTTAGTCTCTTTACGCGATTTATGTTCTTCACAAATGATTTTTTTGCGTCAACTTTGCCGTGAAATTTCTTTTTACGAAGCACAATTCTAATAGTTTCGGGGCTAGCTTCCATTTTTAGGCTTTCAGACACTAGTTTGGCCAGTTTTGGTGTACTAAGTTTCGATTTTTTTTTATTATTTGATGTATTATCCATCGCTCATCAGAAGGAGAAAATTGGGTGTTCTGGCTTGGACTTACTTTCCACAGAATTGCAATCTTTAAAGCGTTTTATAATGTCATGGAAAGGGATATATTTCAAAATCGCTCTCAGAAATCAAAGTAGTTGGAAAGGGAAACAGGAACAGACATCGAGTAAATATGTCAAAATTATATGGCAATACTTCACAATCAACACAAAGCCAACCAAAAATTGCCATCCCTCTTTACCATTTTTAATATGCCGAATTTCTTGAGTAAAAAGTTTACAAAGAGAACTACATATTGTTTTGGGTTCTCTTAAATTTGGTTAGATGTTCTACTAGTCTTGTGGGTTCATGAAGGGTTTTCGAGTAAAAAGTTGCAAAACTTGTAAAATTTGTAGATTTCTGCAGGTTCTGAAACGGAAGTGAAGTCGTTTCGCAGTTCCTAATTTCGCTATTTTTTAATCTAGTTATTATATATTTTTAGTTTCCTTTAAATATATTTTGTTAATCCATTGTTATAATATTTTTTCCACTTCTTTCTTTCAGGTAAGTTTCAGAAAAAATACCCCAGTACTTTATTTTTCTAGTGGTAAGTTCAGACAACAACTTCTATATTAAAAACCCAGTGGTACCGCTATAACGTTATACGTTCAGCGCCAAAGATATGTTACTTACCACATATAAACGGGTTTTCGATTGATTTTGACCACTACATATATCAAGTTATGTTTAACTGCATTATTGACTTTAGCTGACCATAGACAATACGTTGACAATTGTTCTCTCGATACATTTAAACAAATATCCACTACATTTTAGTGCCCCAATTTGAGTGGATATTTCGTACGTGTGTCGGTCTAATCAATCTATGTATTTATTTATTTTAGCTGCCAAAATTTGCATTAGCTGCACAATACGTTGAACCTCAACAAAGGGCGTTTTTGTATTCAAGTGTGTGATATTGGAACGTTTCTGACTTCAATATCCCTATAATAGTTTAATGTAAGAGGGAGAGAAATTTAAACATGTTTGAAGCTTCTAAAACTCTCATAATATATTCAGCTTATTCGGTATGCATTTTCCGTAAATATGTAACACATAGCGGCTGCCTAGTGCAGTTAAGCTCAATTTTTGAAAAAGTCCAGATTTGTGAGGCAAATGTGTCTAAAATTCAGCTAAAGAATTTTATTAAAAGTAGATCTGACGAAAGGTGCTCAAGATGTATTTCTGGTCGACAAAAGCCAAAGTGCAGCTATGTTAAACTAATGCAGATAAACATAAATTTCTTTATCTACATAGGATTAATACAATATAACCATACAATTCGATATGAAATTGACACATTTCCCACCATATTTTTGAGTTCCCTAATATGCAACTCAAAACTTCGCATAACATTCTCATATTTTTAACTTTTCGTTTTGACCTTCTTTTTTTCTCGCACCACCAAACCAACCAACCGACCTAAGCTGTCGATGTCGCTGCTGAGATCTTTTCTGCCTCTTCTTTTCAAAATTCCATTTCAAACGCCTTCTTTTCTCGGCTCTTTTCATCCATAACTAATTTGAAATTATGCTTAACAAAACGGATTTCGAAAAAAAACTGCTTTAATTTTTGGCTTGTTGTTACTTGTAAAAATATAACAGAGAAGAAAATCACCACCACCCAATACGTTTCCTCTAATTTTGATTTTCTTTTTCATTTCTCTGCGTGTGTGTGTTTTAGTAATTCATTCGTTGTTGAGTTCATTAGTCGTTATTATTAGGATTTATTAAAATCGGTGTGTGTGAGAGCGCGTACTTTACTGCCATTCGGTACGCATTCATTTAAGCCTTAATTAGGTCATGTGATTAGTTAATGCGTTTGCCGGATTTTTTTTTGTTGGCCTAGTTGGCCCAGATGTTTATAATTGGATTTGTAATAACTTCAGTTTAAAGAGTGCGTGTGACTTTTTTGTAAAATCGAAAAGCGAAAGAAAGGATTTTTGATAGGACCTATTTTTTGATAAGTAGTTAAAAAAAAGTGTATCAATTTAAATTGATTTTATTTAGGGTCCTTTTTAGAGATTGTACAAAATTATGAGTAAATAAATATTACTATTTAATCGGTGATAATTATTCCTGTAACTTTTTAAATTGTTGTTTTTCTCAATATTAAATATTTCATTATTTTCTTTTTTCTTACATCCCTACTCTTCATTAACTCGGTATGCAAATGCCACTTTTGTTTAGATTTACACACATGAATAAATTATTTTAATCCCTATTATTTAGTTTAGATTCTCATAGCCATGACAAGTAAATACTTAAATTATCCTGACACAATTTATTTATAATCCTTTTACAGGCTGTCACTCTTTGCCATGCTATTGTGGGAAATATTTTGCTGTGAATTCTTAATAATTTATTTTACATTTTTAGATTTATTGACAAAGTGCATTTGAAGATTTGAAGCATATTAAATTAGTAGGCTAGATATCTTCATTTTGTAAGAATGTTGAATATAATACACAAAAAAAAATCGTATATTATTTAGTGTTCAGAATGTGATGCCAATGTCGGCATTTCTGCATTTTATGAATGCGATTCGTAAAACTTAAAACACTGTCTTCTTGACAGAGAGAGAGAGAGAGAAACTTTGGAGTGTTTGATTAATTTAATTTTAATCTTATGTTTTCTTCTTCTTTGTTATGTTCTGTCTCGGTTTTTCTTATCTACTTACATGTTTTTTGTCGTTAGAACGATCATTTACAAAGTAAACATTCGATTGGGTTTGTTAGATATATTGTACTTAGCATTTATATCGAAATAATTTGGAAAATACATATGCGAAGTTTGTAACACTAATGCAGTGGTCGGCAAGAGTGTAGGATTAAATAAACAATCGAATGCAAAACTATACACAATGGAGTGAGTGGAATAGAACTTGCATTTCATTCTTTTAGATCCATACTTTCTTCTATGTCAGCGACAGTCAACCTGGTCCCTACCGCCCTAGTGGGCGATACGTACTTTTTGGTGGGCGGTAGGATTTCCCTAAGTAAGACATTTTGAATATGAAGACATTTTGAACTTAAAGGTGTACCAATAGATGAAAAATCCATTTACAGCTAATGCTAAGGAAGCTGATACAAAGTATCAAGAAGAACTATTAGAAAAAAAATATGATGGAGATTGTAAACAGAGTTTTGAAAATGGCGGATATGAAAAGTTGTGGCAACAAAAAAGTGCCTCTTTTATATCCAAACATGAAAGAGGTATTCAAATTATTAATATCTTTTCCTACCTCATATTTAGTCTAATCAGGATTTAGTGCTGTTAACCACATCATGAACAAAGAAAGAAACCGCCTTAATATTTCTGAAAGGGTAGACCTTCGCTTGTTTTTGACGAAAATAGAATCAGATTTTATATATGTAATTTCGCAGCATCAGTCTCAGGGATCCCATTAAATACCCAATATTTCACTATACTTAATTAAAATTACTTAATAAAATGCAAATATCTAATAAATGAAAGCAGTTTATCAATAAACAACACTGTGGATTAGGTGGGCGATAAGGATATTTTTCTATCACTCGAGGTGAAAAAGTGGGCGATAATTAAAAAAAAGTTGACTACCCCTGTTCTATGTCATTCGGTCAATAGTTCGTAGTTCATGTTTATGCAAAAATATGGAAAATTTTCAAGTAGTACCTTAAGAAGAGAAAGGAACCATTAATGTTATATGAACTCGTGGAACTAATGAATCGAAACTAAACCTAGAGTTGGATAATCTCGTTCCAGAAGTGGTTCAATCAATTTTGTTCTCCCCGCAAAGGGAACTAGGTCAGTTCATTTGGTCAATTCAGAAGTTCATTTTTCTCGTCATTGGGATTATATTTCAAGCAGCACCTTGAGAAGAGGAAAAGTGGGAGAACTAATGTTACGTGAACTGATGGAACTAGAGAACTTGTCGATAATCATCATAGTCCTGCAAAATAATTCCGATACTTTTTTAAGTAAGGAGATTCTGTAATAAATGAATGTAATGGTTGGTTTGATTTTTTCGGTTCACTCCGCTAAAGGAACTAACTCATTTATTTAGTTTAGTTCATCCTCAACAATGGGATTAGGTTTTGTATATTTAATATGGAAAATATTCAAGTAAATCCTGAGAAGAGGCAGAATACTAGTGAATCAAGTGAGCTAATGTACTAGTGAATCATGCGAATGAGAGAAAAAAATTAACGAAAGAATAAAAGAAAAAAAAAATGGCGAACAAGTCGAACTTATAACCGATCGTTTCTTTTGCGGAATACTTCCTTTGAACTTGTCATGTAATAATAGCACGAATGTGTTAGGTGATTTACATTTTATTAATCCAAACCATGATTAAAAATTTTTTATTCATTTCTTATTCGACATGAGCTACATGATCGAAGTTGCAATGAAAGGGAAAACCAGAGAGATACTAAATTCCCACAATTATGCGATGCGTTTCTCCGTTAGTTTAGCGGATCATCAGTAATATTGTGCAATGCGGCTTACAAAGGCCGTTGTATTTATATCGAATTTGTTGCCAATTGCATCCACGATTAAAATTCAACCGTGTCAAGGTTCATTTCTCTTGAAAATTCCTGGTTTTTCTCAATTTAAAGACACTATGTTCAGTATATCTCGACTTAAGTAGAACAATTAGATTTGTAGAACGAGAAACGCACTGGCTTAATGAAGGAAAGTTCAATTGTCCTGTGTAACACTTACACTTGGTCATTTGATCACAGAATCTCCTTTCAGATATGCTGACTCTAGTGTTGTACATTTTAGGTTATTTAAGAGAGCGCTCTTTTATGGTACTAATTCATTCATATAGTTCATAGTGCCCTATTAAGTTCATTGATCGGTCTTACACCCTTTGCCGATTTTTACAATTTAAACCGATTTATAAATGTTTGAGAAACATGATCGGTGAAGAACAAAATACAACAATACTTCCGGTGTCCTACATAAGTAAACATAAATGGCCTAGTTCCATAAGCTCTTGTCAGGGAATCGTTTAATTGAACTAGTTCGTTCGTGTACTGAAACTTCTCGAGTGGACATTTCGCTACAGCTTTTAAATCACATCTACACAATAAATAAACAACCTATGGACCGTTACCGCCAAGGATATATCCTTTGCTCCCTTTAGCTATATGAATAATTGTCTAAAAATGTCCTTACCTTCAAATCACAAGACCAGTTCACACCCTAAATAATGCTTGACAACAACATTTCTTCTTAAACTCGTCTTTAATTAAATCGCAATAAACTCAACAAAGTGTGTTTAATTTCCCCAAAAAATCGAGGAATGTCCAAGAGAAAGGGACACGCCGCAGAAGTGGTTTGTGGAATTCGACCAACATTTATTGTCAATTATTTTAATCACATCGTGTTGTTGTATAGTAATTATTAAACAAATATTTATGTACCGTTTTTCACGTTCCCCAAAAAAGGAATTCGAAATCAAAGTAAAAGTTGCCATGTGTCCAAGGTAAAATGGAACAACAATGGCGTAAATATTTCAAAAATGTTGATTTAGCTGGCAATGATGGTTCCCAGAGATGGAAAGAAGGAAGGGGAACAGACAAAAAGTAGAAGAATGCCCGAAAAAAATGCACACAAAACGATGAGCGTGTGATTGAAAATTAAAGTAAACCATGAATGGTTGGTTGGTTGGGGATGGGACATAAACAATGCCTGTAGAGAAGGAGGAGGAGGAGCTGTAGTGGATAATAATGCAACACATGACCACAAAAAAAATCGCAAACGCCTTTAATCATAACATCCAACATCAGTGTAATAAGTCTTACCACGGCAGTCTCGTACCCTCTGAATGACTTCTTGTTCTGCTACCCAACTGCTTGGACAAGTGGTCGACCTCAAAAATATAACTGACCAAAATTGTTAACCAAAAAAAGTGCGGAGTAAAGACGAGGCGAGGGGAATCTTACAAATAAAAATTGTATTGAAACAGCAATACGCATTTTTTTTGGTTTTGCTGACCGACCATGTTAATGAAACACATTAAAATTGCGGTTTTGCCATTTTTCTTGGTTTTGTGACGGCTCGGTTTTGTCCATAAAAACAATACGTGTGCCATTTGCCACCATTCTTCGTGTCCATCACTGACCACTTGATCTTGCATTACAGAGCTGTATTTCGTTACGTTCCGTTTTTCTTCTTGGTCTTGGACTGCCAAACATTTGTGGGTATTCTTTTTTTTTTGTGGACTTAAATTGTTGCTGTGGTTTGGACTCCATCGTTTTGGTTAATCAAACCACAAAAATGTATTACGTTTTGGTATGTCGGAGAAGATGGATGGGACAAATGGACGGACGGGCGAGCAGTTGGATTGCCTGACAAAGGTTTGTACTTGTTTTAAAGTTTCAAGTTGATCTTTTCTTCTCGTACAACTTCTTCTCGTACATCTTCTTCTTCGCCATCGTCTTCTTCATCTTGGTCATTTGTGGTGACGACGCCAGCCACAATATGAACCGTTTTCGGTTCCGTGAGCTCTGCTCCGCTGCGTTTGCCTTTTGTTTTACTTTGTAAAATTACGTTTTAAGTTTCTTTAATGTCTTTTTTTAATAACAGCTACGATCTACGGTCTTTTGTCCGACGATTGTGTTATTAAAACTAAATTAGAAATGTGCGTGTCGCGGTTAGATTTATTATAACATTATTATTTTACTTTTATACCCTTTGAAAGTCACTAAATAATTTTACGGAAATAATTAAGCATTTGATTTGACGCCTATAAATCAATTTTTGAAAACGCAATGCTCATTTTTGTCTTGGGGGTTCAAATAATTAAACTGGAATGGGATAGACGAAGCAGAATTTTAAGCTTAGCTGCACTTTTACAAGTAGCACAAAATAGGATTCGAACCTAGGTTCACAGAGCAATGGAAAATGTTGCCAGATTTTCGAACCCAACCACAGAAAGTGTTATGGTAAACAGCAGGAATATTGCGACTGAGAGTTTAAAATTTTATGACGTAGCTATCTACAGAATGAGAGAAAAGAGGAAATTCTTTCTTGACTAGAAAGAATTTAAAATTCGTGTTTGTAAATTGTTCTACTCTGATGTTTTTGCAAGCAATCACTGCAAGTAATTTATATAGGCAGAAAATAAGACTTAGGACTACGATCCAGTTTATATAAAAAAGAACCACGCACTCACTCATAAGACGGAAATAAATGAGCAAGTAAAAAAGCTTATATCTGATGACATGGTTGAATCATTGGCATCGGAATATAATAGTCCGTTACTTTTTGTGCCAAAAAAGAAAATTGAAGACATTTTGGATTAATTCGGTAGAGCAAAATACTTTTCATGTTTAGATTTAATGTCTGATTTTCATCAAATAGAACTTGAGGAAAACTCCAAAGACACACACAACATCATTCATTTAACTTCATAGTTCTTTTTAGTTCAACCGCTAATTGGTACACGTCAGTAAATTCTGCCAATGAACGACGAAAAAGGGACTCAAACGATAGAGCTGGGCATAATACCCTTCTTTCAACGTTCGAAATAGTTCCATAAAACTAGTTCGGAACGACACAACTCTGGATGAGCCATAAGTTCTACGTTCCAAAAATAAAGTTGGACAATCAAGTAGAGCTGTACAGTTCACGAATGAACTAGTTCAAATGAACGATTCACAGAAATGAGTGACTGAACTAGGTCTCACAAAGTCGTTCTTTTTAGTTCATTCTAAGAACGCAAACTATTAACTGAACGATCCGGAAAGCGATGCACTATTAAAAGAACGACCGAAATAAAATGACAGCTGAATAAAAGAGCTTAATTACGAACGATTAAACTAGAGAACCTACCTAGTTTACTCAATAGAACTGAACTAAATAGAGCGATCAGCTAACTAAACTACATAGAACAACACTACAATCTAGTTCACTGAGCGGATCGATTTTTCTCGTTCCTTTGCAAGAAAAGAACTAGTTACTAAATATACAAGCCAGGACAATAAAAAGTTTTCTCCTCCTGATGAGCGATAGATGATAAAGAAAAATCCGAAAATAAGGGCACTAAAGTTAACTGAACTGTTGTCTGAAAGCCTAAAGATAGACTTTAACCCTGAAACTATTAGAAATGTGCTTCGTAAAAACAATTTTCAAAAAGAGACTAAAATTTGTTGCCGAACATAAAGATCGTGACTTTTCGTACTGGAGCACTGTTTTAGTCACTAACGAAAGTAAGTTTAATGTTCTTCGTATGGATGGGCAGATGTACGGTTGGAGAAACTCGAATGAGAGAGAAACTCAGATCTTCCAATCTACGCGCTACAGCACTCATGTACAAAATAGTACAATAGCGGTGATGGCTATACACGTATCTCTTTTTTCTCTTTCCGTCAGTCATTTTTGATGATGATCTCTCAGTTACGGTCAGGCTACCCTATTTACGGCTCATTATGTCCCCAATTTACAAGGATAGATATCAATAAAAATGTAGCGATAGCTCTACACTTCTGTATTCTCGCTTTGCTTGTCGTATCGGTTTTTGTTACATCCTCTGACTTAAATTAGTTAATATTTTCCTTAATATAAGTATTTTCTCCCTATCAGGGTCAAGGTAATTAATTTTTATCTAAAAAACGTTTAACGAATTTTCCATGCTACTAGCTATGGATAACACGGTTTAGTAACCTCACTTTTTTCTGAAACTAAAAATATTATCCAACGTTTCTTTTATCTCATTCGATACACCCTAAACCCCGAATAGATAACACCATTTAATTTTAAAATGCCTAGAAAATTGTTCCAGTCACACTAATCTAAATGTCATTTGAATAAATTTGGGTTAACAATATTGTTAAATGTTAATTAACATTTCTAATTTAAAAGAACAGAGCAGAACAGAAAAAAACAAGACCACATGTAATTCCCAAATGAAATCCGATTTACAGCAGCACTTAACAAATCCACAGCGAATAAAATAAAGAATCCAGTTAACACTTCTTGTACGTCTCTCTCCATCTCTCTCTTTGGTCTCTTCGCAATTATTGGGGCTTCATTTGAGCAATTTTAATGACAATAAATGCCACACACAATTGGCACGATGGCGTTTAACGCCATGGCGTGCCATTTGTTGGCGTTTAATGACGACGCCGTTACTCTTTCAGCTACTGTGGTTGTTCTTTACAGGTGCTGGTGGTGGCATAGATTAAACAACATTAAAATAGTTTTTGATACTTGTTGGTGTTGTTATGCCGCATTAACCTTTCGATACATTCCTTTAAATTTTTCATTACACTGAAAATACACCAACACATAGAAATATATTCTTTAAGCATCTCAGTGCCGCATCAAAAACAATGCTCAAACAATTTTCTCTTGTCGGCGTCGGGTTAGTAGTTCACAAGGCGCCGCCTTTTCTGTTAAATGATAATTTTTCATTTTATTACCTGACTCCGTAAAGACTATTTCATCAGAAAGGAAGTACCCATCGTTTTCTTATTTCTTTCTTAAATTTATTTTATTTATGCACACACTTTTTTATCGTATTCCTCTTTTGTTTGTTTTTATAACCAAAATATAAAAAAGAAGAAGACTTTGGGTCTGCTGCTTCTTGTTATTTTTCTGTTGAGATAATAAATCTGCTTGCCTTTTTTTTGTAAAAGATTTGCATTTTTTGTGGCATGTCCATCACCAGCTCAGCTCCATTCGTACAAATCCGTCAAGATTTGCCAACTGTCAACATATTAACAACGAATGGTCATTTGACATTCTGCTAACCAGATGTAAATGTTATCAACCAGCTGTCTTCCGAATCGTCTGCCTGTCTGTCTGTCAAATCTTAAAAGATGTTGCCATTGAAAACTTATTTGGCATTTGGTATGAAAAAGAAATACAAAATGAAGGAGAGAAATATAAAGAAGCAGAAATAAAATTTTTAAGCTAGTTTAAAGAATAAATATTTTTAATAAGACACTATTACATTGTTGCGTTGAGATCGGTTAGTGTGAAATATATAGAATACTCGTAGCATTAAGTTTTCTTGTCTAGTGTGTAAGTTGTAAATACTTTACTCTCAATAAAAGAACAAGTGTCCAATAAACTATCGCGAGTGACATTCCACGCCAATATTCACCGGCAACGCAGATCGGCCCTCGATCTTTTGGAGAATTGTTCTATCGAACACTCCAAGAACTGCCTCATTTGATTGCGCACTTAACCATGCTTCTGATCCATATACCAGGTAGTATCAGCGTCTTGTAGAGCGTTAGTTTGGTCTGGCCAAAGGTGGTATTGCCTATAAATTGCTTACTTAGACCAAAGTAGCATTTGTTGGCCATCACTATCCCTCTTCGAATTTCATAACTGATGGCATTAGTTTTCTATATGGCGGTACATAAGTATATAAAATCGAGTCTTGTGTCGTTCGTGAACGACCTAGTTCAATTGAACGAGTCAGTCCACTGAATGAGTGAACGACATAGTTCAGTTTTTATAATTATCGTTCAATGAACGATTTTGTTTACCAAACTTAGTCGGTATCTGAACGACGTTGCTCACCGAACGACTTTGCTCAATGAACGCCGTCGGTCACTGAACGACATTGCATTATCTTCTTTGAACAATCAGTAAATAATATGAAGCGAGATTTAAAAGCAAATCACCCCCAGAGGCAACCGTGGAGCTGGAAACCACGGGAAAGAGCCAAAGGTGTCCGGAGCAACAACAGCAACACAAACAACCATCAATTAACAAAGTGGAAAGTTGATAGGAAAGTCCTTCGAATGAAGGAAGGAATGAACTGCCAGAACTTAATTGCCAATTGAACTGAGCAACCTTTTGAACGATATAACCAACTGAACGAGTTAAACGACCTAGTTCACTTTTAAAAAATGATCTAGTTCGTTCGATCACTGAACTGAACGAGATTGCCCAAGACTTTTCACTATCACGAAGCTGTAGTTTTCAATTTCAATAGTTGGTCCGAGTCTACTAGACGTCTTGCGCGTTGATACTATCTGCTTGGCAGACTCCTTCTGAGAGGACTCCGAGACGTCCTTTCCGACTTTAACTGCTGACCTTGTGCCAGTTAAAGTTATCCTACATAGCCGTATTTGTTTTGAGGGAAAGCTGAACGCTTACATGGCTTTAAACACATCTGAGCGAATAAGGCTGTCGAATGCGGCTTTGTTGTCGACGAATAGATGAAATATGTCGATGTGTTTTTCGTGGGTCTTTTCCAGAATTTTTCACAGGGTGAAAATCTGTTCTACTGTGGATTTGCCAGGTCTGAGGCCGCATTGGTATGGTTCAATAATGTCATTGACCATTAGCTTCAGTCGTTCACACAGCATGCTGGATAACACTTTATATGCGGTGGGAAGGAGACTATAGACCTCTAGGAGACCTCTATAGTTAGCACATATCGCCTTGTCTCATTTTTTGTGCACGGGACACATGATGCTGAGGTTTCAAGTATTGCGCATGCATTCTTGGCTAGGTGGTATACCGTCTATACCATTATCTCTTTATGGCTCTGGGGTATCTTCTTCACAGCCATTATTTGATTCTAGAAGCTTTGCAAAATGCTCCTTCCAGATCCTCAACACGCTTCATATCTGCATGATGATATGCCTTAACCAAACCCTTCGGTTGGGTGTTTTACTCGTTGGTAACATGCCCGTACTTCGTTCTGACTCCTGAACATCTCAATTTGCTCCCGCTACCGTTTTTCTTGTTCTCTCTTTTTTTTCTGAAAATACGTTTCACCTCTCTCATTTTCTCCTGACAATTCTGGTTATGGACCCAGATATAGCGGACAAAAAAGATTTCAACTGTAACATACGATTCCGTATGTAGATTCTGAGCAGATACAATTATAAGATTTTCGATTATACAAAACTTAGTATTTCTTCTTTTATAGTTTCGCAGTATTATGTTTTCTTGTCTAGTGTGTAAGTTTAAAAAAGGAATATGGATTCCGCATAAAATAAAAATATGGATTCTGAGCATAGAAAAATATACTGACCTAGTTTATACACCATCTTCAGGGAATCGTTCAATTGTACCAGTTCGTTGGTCCAGTTCAAATAAACTATTCCTCAAGTTCTAGCTTTACAACATGCTCTTTTTCTAGTCGTTCATAATTGCTTTCGTTCATCTTCATCCTTTTTATCTAATCGATCACCTAGATCTTCTCGATTGTCAAACTCTCATCATATACTGAACAACCATAACATTAGGCTCCTGGCCTACTGATACGCTTCATGGCAGAAATGTTAACAGATTTTTTATTTTTCATAAAGAGATTATTAAAACACCAAAATTGTTCATTGACAATATCCTAAAGAAATAATAAATTCAATTTCCCACCATTTTATTGGTAGCTCAATAAAAAAAAACTTCCCACAACAAGTCGTTCATAACTCAGCGGGGGTGACTTCAATTGAAAAATTTTTATTTTTATTGCGCCCATAATAAATGTCGTCGTTACGGCCAACAAGGAAGTTGAGAAAGCAAGCGAGATAAAATGAAAGTATTGCTGCTGCTGGTTCTTGTTTGTAAAATAAAAGTAAAAGGAAAACTAATCCCATAAAATTCTAACACTTATCATATCAAAGAAATTATTTGAAAATACCGCAGCACCGACAAAACTACCACTTTGCTGGATATTGCATCTTGGAAAATGTCTGAATGATTTAACCTGACTAGTTGTTTGTTTATTTTTTCCCGACTCTAAATCAGGTAACGCAAGGGTTCTATGTGTGTGCGATTTTTTCCACACCGTGATAACTTGTTTAAGTCATAGAGAGAATTATCATTCAGGTAGTTTGTAGTTTCTCGAGGAAAATGAAGAAAATCGTAAGATTAGCTGGCAGATGTTTACATTTGATTCTTAATGATATTTAACTAATGTTGAATGATTGTTTGTTTTTCTTTGTTTGCCGCATTTAAAATCATTATGCAGCGTGATTATTTATAAGGGGATACATTTGCAAGATATTCATGTGCAATTAAAACTAATACGTATTGTTATAAGTTTGTTCAGATCCTCTATAATGCAGAAATTCGAAATTTGTCACGCTACATTCAATGAGGAACAGGAGTTCGGTCAATAAATCATAATCTCTATTTTAAATCAATTTGAAGTTTGTAAAAAAATAGTAAAATGCAGGTCTTTCACTTCTGAAAAGAAGCAGGGTTTTACCATCGCCTGATTAAAAAAAAAAACATTTAAGAGTTCAACTGAATAAATGAGAAAGTTATTGAATATAAATACAAGAACAGCGTATAGACGATCTGGTCTGGTACATCAATGAGGTCATTTATTTCGGAATAGAATCGGAAAGCCATCATATCAAATCGAAATCGGTTTGATTTGTGCATCTTTTAGATGCAATGCCTCATTTAGTTTCATAGTTTCTTTTAGTTATATCGTTCATTGGTATACTTTAAATTAATTTAATCGGTTAATCGGCCAATTAATGGAAAGACGTAGGAAAAATTATTGGATCAAAGGGACCATTTTGAACGAGAGCAGAAAGAACTAGACATAGTACCGATCGTTCCCTTTGTGGAATGGCTCCTTTGAACTAATTTGTTCAGGGTCTGAACGAGTAGATAAAAGATTGAATCAAGGGTGACTTTGTGAACGAAAGGGAGCGGCTGAAGCAAAAGGAACTAGATGAACGCAAGAACCAAACCTAGTGCCGATCGTTCTTTTTGCGGAATAGTTTCTTTGAACTAGTTTTTTCGAATGATTTAATGCAGAATACATTTTGTTTAAATAATTTTTGTTGCGATAATTTCGTTTATGGATATGTTAAAAGAGTGAATTTGTTTTAATATCTGGCAGGACAAATTAATGATCAATCCCTCAAAGAAATTAAAATAAGAATAGAGCCGGAGAAAGAAATGCCTTTTTACAATGCTTCTGTAAAATCTTCGGATAAAAAAGTCTAAAAATCGACTTTTTGGTCGGGTGCAAAAAAATCAGAAAGTCTAAAAGTCGACTATTGATCACATCCTACAAGCTATAATTAAAGGCTAATTTGAAGGAAGAAAGACTAGAGGCAGAAAAAAAAATCATTGAATAGACTGGATTTAATGACGAATATACACTTCTGCAAACGAAGCCAGATTAGCTATATGTTGTTCAGACATCATGGCAAAATTGTTCAATTCCCTTCGATAAAGGAGATTATTAGTTTTTAATGTTTGCCTGTCTATTTATCAGCTGACAAATCAACACCTTTTCAGAGGTACTTTACAGAAATCGAACACAAAGAAGTGCCGCATTTCAAAACGGCAGGTTCCTTTTTGTGCTGTTTTTTTTTTCATTTGTTTATCGGTCTCTCCAGCCAACTGCATTCGAATTTGGGATATAATGATGTGTTTAGTAGTGGCAAAAGTATTTAACTGTTTTGCTTGATTTGTTGTTGTAAACAGGATACATTTGTTCGTTTTAACGTGGTGTTTAAATACCATAGCGTTTTCTATTTTCCTTTCTTCCTTTTTAAGCAAACAATGCAATCAACCAAAAAGAAACAACAACAACAAAAACAGATATGTCATTATCCTCCTTTATATTTTTGTATTTCAAAAAGGGTGTAACAGCAAAACATTTGTGAAACAAAAGAAAGTATTAAGCCCGTCACCATTTGCAGGACTAAATGCTACAACAAACACCATACAACACGCACACACACATACTAGACCACAGGGAGGGGAATACACACAAATGGATAGAGAAAATAAAATAAATACTTGCACCGCCGCTGCACAGCAACTAACCGGCAAGGTGCAAATGTGTAAACGTATTTCTATTCGGTTTTTTGCTCTTTGACGCTACCCAACACAGCTTCGTGCCAAGCACTTTGATGTTATTAAAGGTGTTGGCGGCTATCCCATTTCCATTTTTTTCATTCTTCTTTTTCTTTGTGCAAATCTAAATTGAAACCTTTATGGTAATAATAGATACTTTAGCAAAATGTGTGTGTGTGTGATTTATCGGGTAAGGTGATATGAGGTGAATGACTGATGATGATTGTTTATTTTTACTAAATGATCGTTTAGGATTATTGAAAGATTTTTGTTATTGTTCGTTTTTTTGCTGATACTTTTGTGGATTTTTATAATTATGTACGGCTAATTTGTAAATTTGGATTTTAATCCTCTAGTAGAAAAAAGGTACAATCAGTGCTGCCAGTTAAATTTCATGAAAAATCGTCAATTTTTCAGAAAAAAAATCGGCATAATCGGCATTTGTATTTTTAAAAATCGGCAGCATATAATTTATAAATAAATTCAAATTTTTTTGTTTGTAACAAATCAATATTGTTTATTACATTAATAATTCTGTATAAAACATAACATAAAAGATTCATTTTTCTACAAAAAATTTAGATTTTTCTAAAATATAGTAATTATTATGTACACTAGTGAGATCTTTCAGACTTACGTATAACGCAGTGTGGTATTAAGGTCATAAAAATAACTTACAAACTAGTACATATTTTTATTACACATTTTTAGTAATTCATTATCAATTTTGATATTAAAACAATTTGAATTATTTAGTTTGAGGTAATCTTTAGAATAAAGAATCCCTTCCAATGAATCATTCTCAAGTGAGCTTCTAATTATACCCTACACAACTATGTTGTCAGGGTATTATAGCTTTGTGCAGCCCCAAATGTTTGTAACGCCGCGAAATATTGGTCCTAGACCCACCTTTAAGTATACCGATCGTCATATCTCGACTAGCTGAGTCGATCTAGACATGTGTGTCCGTCCGTCCGTCCGTCTGTCCATTATAATTTGTAAACACGATACAGGCCACAGTTATGGACCAATCTTCACGAAATTTTGCATGTAGGATGGGTTCTGGCCAATGAAGACCCCTATTGTTTTTGGAAAATACTAAATTTTTGTCGGTTTTTCTGGTCGCTCCAGAGGCCGCAATTATGGCCCAAACACCGCGAATTTTTGCATGGAGAAGGGGATCGGGTCAGAGAATAAGCGTGCATGTTTTGATAAAGATCGGTCAATATTTAGCGGGTCAAATGGACCCTGACTTTTGTGTGAAAAATGACAAAATTTGTATTCTATGGCATATATATTTACTCCTGGAGGATGTAGACCCTAGGAGTTGATAACATATCCAAGAGGAGTGGTTGACCTTTAAATTGATACCAAATATAGTGATGTATCTACTCAGATGTGGGATTTACAGTCAAATATTTACATGTGCTTACGTATTCAGATATTATTTAGTAACCCATTACCACATTAAAGGGAGAAATATCGCGCTGATGGCTTTGAAATTTTTCATGAAGTTCCAGTTATGGTCAAGAACAACGCCTACAATTTTCGGTGATGATCAGATTAAAATTTTGGGATGAAATGGACCGAAAACATAATTTTTTGTGTGTTTTCGAGTAGAGTATAATCCGAAAATCACAACACACCCACCGTGAAGGTAATCTGGACAAGTAATTAGAAGGACTGTACAAGAGGGGGCTGTACAAGAGGGGGCAAATATCAGGAAATATTACTCAGACTCGGAGTAAACATCCTCAGAAAGTTAGAGTTCGTGGTAGTTGTGTAGGGTATCGTATGGTCGGCCCCGTCCGACTATACTGCTCCGCTCACTGGTTTTAGTTTTGTTAAGGTTTACCTGACTAAAAATTCGTTCCACATTTGCTGTGGAGTGTGGAAGAACCATAATTCTTTGTACAAATTTAGACAAAACTGGAAAAGCTAAATTGGAGTCCCCACATTTAATTTCGGAAATTTTTTTCCAAAAACTTTTTAAATTATATTCTGCATTTTCAACAATTTCTTCAAAATTCAGAAAGCTAAACTCCCTAAACTCGGAGTCTAAAGATTGCCTCTCAGTTTCAAAAATAAAATCGGGGAATTCTTTTAAAATATCTAGAAAAGAATTATTGCCCTACTTCATTACTCTTCCAGTATCAATAAGTTTTAAGCATTTAAACGAATTTAAATTAAAATCAAAACGTTTTAATATTTGGTTTTCAAGTTCTATATGAAAATTAATGCAAGTGCTAACTATTTTGTCTATGTCATTTTTGGGAAGTTTTGTTTCTGAAACAATATCTTTTGCATATAAACCCAAATATACTTCATCATATTCTAAAAAATTGATCGTGCCCATGATGTAAAATGTAAACTAGACAGAGTACAATGCTGACAAAAAATACAGATATCTAAGCCATTGAAAACGGCTGCGGCGTGTCGCCGGTAGTTATAATGATCTAAAGCTGCCAATTTTATATGTTTGTATGGTAACGCCGTATTAAATTAAAAAGTTAGACAATTTGTGTCGATTGTTGAAATATCGGCAATTCTGGGGCAAAAATCGGAAAATCGGCATTTTCCATTTTTAGAGTGAAAAATCGTCAAAATGCCGATAAATCGGCAAATATGGCAGCCCTGGGTACAATGTATAAATCCATATGTTTTTTCGGATACCCCAAGAGTGTATAAATTTGACAGCAATCGAATCTGCAGTGGAGGAGAACAAATTTCATTTACCGACTTGTTAACGAGTATCCGAAAATTGTCTCGGAAAATCAATCAATCGAGGTGGACAATTGTAGTGTAATTGTAGAACAATTTTAGTGACAAGAAAAGGGGAAAATTGAGAATACATACATAAAACATTCAAATATCGATTTCTCGTCTTTGAGAACCCCACCTAAAATCTTATGAGCAACATTTTTGTATATTGTGAGGATGACAAATCACATCTTGTGATAATTGGTGACCGGTTCAATAAAATAAGGACGAAAAGGACACACAAGGAATCGAGTTAGAAGGACGAAATGTTGTGCAAACGAATTCCTCATTCGATTTTACTGAAGAAATGTAATCTCAAAAATTCATACAATGGCTACAACTGAAGATATGAAACGATCTCTTCAAGTATTATAGAGTCTCTATAACTTGACCTATGGCGAATGCTTCCTTCTGGGGTTTTCATATACTCATTATGTTCTTTTATATATAATTATTATTATTTTTTATTATTTTATCTGTAATTTTCTTTATAAATTATTTTTGGATTGTATTTTTATAATAAATTTTTAATTGTTTAATATTATATCATAATTATTTTTTTAAATCTCATAATTTTATTTTTTTAAATCGTTTTTTGAATTCATATATTTAAATGTAATTTTTAAAATTTTTTATTACATTATTAGTGTTTATTCTAAAATATTCTTTGATTTTGAATTTTTTATTTTATACCCCAAGAGTGTATAATAATTTAAATTTTTAATAAATTAAAAAATATATTATTAATTAGCATAATAATATTATATATATATATTTTTTGAGAATTATATTTTTATTAATTTTTTAATTAATTTTAATTTTAATTATTATTCAAAACTAATTTTTAATTATGGTTTTTCAAAAAAAAATTTTTTTTAATTCATATATTGCATTTTTTGAACATATGAATTAAAAAAAAATTTTTTTTAAGTATTTTTTTTTTCAATAAATCTTTTTTGAACTTAAGTTTTTCTAAAAATATTTTTATTTAATTTCATTATATTTTTTTGAGAATTATATTGGTTACTTATTTTTAATTACTTTTATATTTTTCAAAACTATTTTTAATTAACTTCTAATTTGAAAGATATATTTTTCATTTTGTTTTATTTTTTAAAAATCGTTTTTGTCTGGATTTAGATTTTTTAATTTATGTTTACAAAATCATTTTCGCAAAATAAAAAGAATAGAATTTTAAACAATAATATTCTTTAAATTGCTATTTTCTAAAATAAATCTTTTTAAATCAAATTTTTATTTAAATATTTTTTAATCGTTTTTTTTAACTTTTAAAAATATTTATTTAAAATTGTTTCTTTATATTAATTATTTATATTATTTTTCAATACTTTGAAATGCTGAAAACTGAATACATAGCTGACCCAAATGGAATGCCACATTCGACTTGTACTGCTTTCGCTATCCCCTCTTTATATAAATCGATTTTTAATTATATTTTTTTATTAATTTTTAAGTTTTTTTTTTAATTATTTGTTTAATAATATTTTTTACATTTTTGGTATAACGTTTTTAAATTATTTTTTTAAATCAATTTTTAATCGTTTTCTTGAAATTTTATTTTTAAATTATTTTTTCATATTAATTCAAACTTTTTTAATACTTGAATACACAGATGATCCAAATGTTATGCTAAAATCGATTTGTTCTGAATTCTCTATCCCCTTCTCTATATACAGGTGTATGTAATGTGTTGACCCAAAAAAATAATTCCCATTGACAAATTTCCTTATATCATCAGCATTGGTTGCATCTGTCAACAAATGTCATGAATGAAACCAAATGTAAAAAAACTCACACAATTTTTTTTTTACTAAAAAATTCTAAAAATCGTTTTGGTCGAATGATTTATAATAATTTGAAATTGCGATTATTGTTTATTCAGACACCTTAGTTCGAAATGACAGCAGAATATCTGAAAATAATTAACAAACTATAATTTTCGCTGGTTGTAAAATAAATATTTTTCTAATGATTTTACATTTTTCAATTTTTACGAAATTTTGAAAAAGGGAAAAAATTGAAAAATTAAAAAAAATAAAATACACACAATAATTTCCACCCAAACTGCATCGAAGAAAGTGAAAAAAACATACAGTGCTACCTTTGACAAGGGGGACACATTCTGAAGTATCAATATGTAAGGGGAATACACCTTCTAGTAACCAAATAATATCGAAAGAAACGAACAAATTTCATATTATGAACAAAATGGATGCATGGTCCCCTAATTCCCCTCATCTGTTTGGGTTGCACTGTAAACATTCTATCGTGCGTGCGTGCGTTCGTCTGTGTGTGCATTGTTATTCGAAGAGATTAACGAGCTCTTGTCAAGTATTTCCTTGCAAAACATGCAGTATGTTAACATTTTCGAAAAAAAAATACAAAGAATTCAATTAATTAAGTCTGGGGATTAGTTGATGAAATAGAAAAACATGTAGAAAATGTTGTGGGCAACATTCAACAAAAATTTATCTTTTGTGTGTGTTTTTTCTCTTTTCTTCATTTCTTACAATAATAACACAGATGAAAATATCTAAAAAAAATAACACCAACAGATCCTCTTAATTACATTTAATTAATTAATGCTTCCACTTGGCATTAATCTTAAAAATGTGGCTGCGAATATTTTTCTGCTTGGGGTTTTAATGGTCTGTAAAAAACAGTATTTAGTTAGCAGGTGTAACCCCGAAATAAAAAAAAATACTGGGCCAACTTGTTTATGGTTGCGGGTGACCATCATAATTTAATTAACATATTTTTTGATGGTGGTGGTTGGTATAACACTGGTGGTGTTGGTTGCAGACAAGCTTTGGGTTCCAACACCTTTTTTCTATATTTAAATAACCACTTATCTTTTTCTTCGAATATTTTAGATCTTCATAATTCCACCATTAATGTTCATAAATCGAAAAAAATATTTCAAATTTTATATTTCATTGCTTAGTAGATGAGGGTTTGGTGTGATCACGATCTCTGGCGTTAAAATCTATGAACTCTTACATGGCATTTAATTCTCATTACTGTCATATTTTGAAATGCCCATTTAACTAATTAGTAAAATAAATTATATTTGTTATAAAAACAAGAATATTTAATTTTTTTTGAAATATAATAGCTGTGGGAAAATTTTAAAATTTTTCACGAAATTTTAATTTTAAAAAAATAAATATCTATATATAAAATGATTTTTAAATTAATTCTTATTTTTTATTTGTATTTTCTTTACAGGTATGTAAACATATTTTAAAATTGTAAAACTATTGTAAGTAAACAAATAGTATTCTATTGGAGATAAAAGACCTTGGTGAGTATTTGAAAACCCTTAGGTCAAAGTTCGGAGATATGGCGTGATCATTTTTTTTTGCTTTTTTATGCTTGAAGTAATAGCTTCATATCTTGATTTGTAACCATCGTATGTATATTTGGAGCTTACATTTCTTCAGTAAAATCGTCCTTCTAACTCGATTTCTTGTGTGTCCTTTTTATCAGTAATTTATTGAACCCGACCCCGATTATCACAAGATGTGATTTTTTCATTCTCGCAATGTTCTACGAAAATATTGCTCATAGGATTTTAAGGGGGATCCTCAAAGAAGATAAATAGATATTTTAACGTTTTAATGGTCTATTCTCAAGTTTACTCGTTCCTTGCCACTAAAACACTATATGTATGTATTTCAATATAGTCCGTAAAAATACTTTGTTATTCACAAAAAACATATATAGTTAGGCCAAATAAGCCAAAAAAAAAAACTAATTTCGAGGAAAAAAGAACCGGTTTTCAAAAAAATTTAACGGGATATTTACTAAAAACATATATAATTAAGCCAAATAAAGTAATTTCGAGGAAAAAAGACCGGGTTAAATACCTTAATGCATACTGTTAGAAAGCTAATAAACAAACGCGCTGAATTTATTTAACATTTCGTCGTCCTTAATTTTTTTTTTTTTGAACCGGACTCCAATTATCACAAGATGTGATTTTTCATCCTCACAATATTCTACAAAAATGTTGCTCATAAGATTTTAGGTGGGGTCCTCAAAGACGAGAAATCGATATTTTAACGTTTTAATGGTCTATTCTCAATTTTACCCGTTCCCTCGCACTAAAACCGTATCTGTATGTATTTCAATATATTCCGTAAAAATTCTTTATTATGGAGAACTGTCGGATTCGTCCGAATAATTTATTAAAAAGTATATAGTTAGGACAGATAAAGCAAAAAACGGATTTCGAGGAAGAAAAAACCGGTTTTTTAACTTTTTGAACCGAATATTCAGATAATAAAACCGGTTTAATACCTTATATGAATACCATTAGAAAGATAATAAACAACCGCTACATTTATTAAACATTTTGTCTTTTTAACTCAATTCTTTGTATGTCCCTTTCGTCCTCGATTTTTTGCACCGGACTCCAATTATGACAAGATGTGATTTTTCATTCTCACAATGTTCTACAAAAATGTTTCTCATAAGATTTTAGGTGGGGTAATTCAAGAAGAGAAATCGATAATATTTTACGTTTTATTGGTATATTATTTATGGTACTTAACCCCTATCTGTATGTTTTTCAATATATTCCGTAAAAATGCTTTATTATAAAGAACTTTCGGATTCGTCCGAATTATTTACTAAAAACATATACTCCAAATAATCAAAAAAAAAAAAAAAAAAATAATAATAAAAAAAGAAGAAGAAGAACCGGTTTTTAAATTTTTGAACCGGATATTCAGATAATAAAACCGGGTTTAACACCATATATTCATACCATTAGAAGGCTTATAAAAAACAAACGCAAAATATTGTTGAACCGAACTTTTATCGTTTTTTTTATCTAAACACCCGGTTCAAAAATTTAGAAAACCGGTTTGTGCTTCCTCGAATCATATGATATTTTGAATTTTAGTTACATTTAGGGCTGTAGGTTCGTAATCATATAAGTTTTAATATTTCTCTATCTATTGCTCTTATAAAAGGTCCCATATAAAATGAAACCCGATGAAATATGGATATGTGGGACCTATATGAAAATATGAACCTATTGTCACCAATTTCAATAAAGTTTATATAGTCATAGAAGGAGTAGTAAACATTGTTCATTTTTTATCCTTTTCAAATTCCGAATCTATTAGATAACTACCTCGTTTCGTGATTGATTTGATTTCATACAAAAAACAATAACCACAACAAAAAAATCGCCAATAAACAGCATAATACCATCTATTAAGATATACAATGCCTTGATTAAAACCTCATTGAGGAAGCAACAGGCCAGGCCATGCCGACCGGCTAATAAAGTTGCAGACAAGAGGAATGCGTGTGAAACTAAAAACAGACAAACAACAAAACGGCCGTCTAAAATCTGCCATTGATCTGCCTGACTTACTACGACTACCTTTAGGAATCAGATTACCAATGGCCAGAGTGATGAGAAGAAATAGACGACGGTTTTTGCCATGGTGTAGTAACAACAAATGCGGCTAATATTCCACGCACACACACACACACACAAACATGATAATCAAAGCCAATCATAAATGAAATATTAAGCGAGGATATGACTTGGCAAAAAAATATCATAACCAGCCTTTGACGGCATTTTTGTTGTTTGGATCTTTCTAAGCCTTAGGCCAGAAGATCTTTTTCTTCGATCAAATAATGTTGTTTGGCTGTCATATTGAGAAAAAAAGACATTTCTGTTTAATGGCAGAAATGGTAAAACAAACAAACGAACACACAAAAACAACAACAATTCGATAATCATCGTTTAAAGATTTGAAATCATTAAATATTGAATTGATGCCGTATGAACGAGAAACGTAGAAAAATATATTTATGAATGACTTATTAATTGTATCATGATTTCATTAAACCTCATCTCTCTTACTTGGCATTCGCTTTGCTTTTTCATGGTTTTCTTTTGACTTCTCAATTTCTTTATTACTTAAACGTTGTGATCTCAGCAATTTATGACATGAGAATTGACGATGATGGTGATGATGATGGCAGTGCTGAGGAAGATGACTCAGTGAAAAAAATCTATTCTTTCTTTTTCTTTAAATCGTTTTAAGGCAATGTATGGCCATTTAGTTTTGTAAATGAATTCTATGTGCCTTGTGGATAATGTTTTTATTTGATTTTTGAATGAAGACAATTATGTGTGAAATAACTCAACTAAATAGTTTGCAATTATTTGTAATTCATAGAGGAAGCTAATGATGCAGCTGTTTGAGATAATGAAAGGGAACTTTGTAGGACTTATGACAAACATTTGGAATTGGAAAGACCTAACACTTCGAACTATTCTTGGAAGGCCTATATACACAGAAAAAATATGTTAATGTTTATTTTCATAATTGTATTCATACTTTATTATACCCTACACAACTAGTTTGTCAGGGTATTATAGCTTTGTGCAGCCCCAAAAGTTTGTAACGCCGCGAAATATTGGTCCTAGACCCACCTTTTTGAGGAAGAGTTGCTGTTTACCACTAATCGGGCAAGAGGGTGCAAATATCACGAATTATTGCCCAGGCTCGGAATATACATCCGCAGAAAATTTGAGTTCCGTGGTAGTTGTGTAGGGTATCGTATGGTCGGCCCCGTCCGACTATACTGCTCCGCTCACTGGTTTTATTTATATTGTTCATATACATCCCTTAGAATAGGAATAAGATTTCTTACAATCGAGAGAAAGCCACCTGTTTTTTTTTTCAAAAATATGTAAACGTTTCTTTAATATCAAAACTATTTTCTTTCTTCTTCTTACTTGATCACCATTTGCGCTCAATTGTTATTCTCTTCTCTCGAATATATTCAATAACACCTCACCGCCAAAAAATCCACCATTCACTGTTCAGCTGTGTTTGGTTTTGACATAGACAATCCATATCTCCCCTCACTTATTAAATTGCAATAAAAACTTTCATCACATATAGCAAACTTTAACACTCGGTAGATCTTGCTCGTATTAACACTTGCTTGACTTATTTTATCAGGCATTTATATCGAAATAATTTGGAAAATACATATGCGAATTTTATAAAAGCAACGCAGTGTCTGAAATAAGCAAACAATGAAATATAAAACTAAACTCAATGGAGTAAGTGGAGAGACGTAGTTTGTTAGCAAGAGGAAGAATAGCCAAATACAACTCCATCTCTCCACATACTCGATTGTGGTTAGTTTAGCATTACATTGTTTGTTTATTTCCGACAATATTTCGATATAAAATATAAGATAAATTATTTCGATATAAATACCAGAAGCAAATGTATATAGGAATAGTATGACTTATCAAGTGTCAATTAAAAAAAATTAGAAAATCAAAACTACAGAAAGTTTCTCTGAGCCGTAGAAAAACCACCACCACCATTCAAACACACTCCATACCTTCTTACCACATCCAATTTCCGATTCTTAAAAAATTTCAAATTTTAAGAAATGTGAACCATTTTCCTTTAAAATGTTTTCACATTTTAATGACTTTCTGTAATATCTTCGTCAATGAAAATTCAATTGAAGAAGTTCTACAATTGAAAAATGTCTATTAATTATTTGGAATTTCTTTAAATAATTATTCGTGTTGTCAGATACATAACTAATGATTTATTCCGACATTTCTAATTGTTTTTCAATTCACTCATATTTCTTTTTTACCAGTCATTTAGAACAAAAATGTCACCATACAGGAAAAACGAGAAAAATCAAACGTCATTATTAGTTTAAAAAAAGGAAAAAGTGACAAAGAGAAAAAAGGTATTCATTCATACATTTCTACACTTGCCTGTTTGTCATTCATGAATTTGCTATGGTCCATCGACTACATAGCAATGAATTAACAAGAATGACAAAAAAAAAAATCGTGACAGAAAAAGAATTTTACAACTGCAACGATTTACAATTTACAAGCCATGGCCAATTAACACAACTTGTCTCATCAATAAAGATTATCGGGTTCTCTACTCTCCCAGCTCGGCTGTTGTTCTTTGGTGTTGAAGGGGACGAAGTTTTTTGCTGCATCATTATCACAATCATAAATATGGCAAAAAGCAAAGAATCTAGTTGAGATGGAATGACAACCAATCAAGTTGTCAGAATGTCTCATTTTTTTCCTCAGGATTTCAATTTTGTTCTTCAACTCTCTATTCTATCCATCATTAAATTGCCAATAAAAAGTGCTAGATTGAATAATGAATGAATGAAAGAAGAAGAAAATATGATAGCTGTGTTAAATATGTTGATGATGGTCATGGCTACGTCTGTAGATGATGTGGACAGACGATGTTGAACATATCCGGTTATGATTATGTTGTCTTCAAAATAATTAACAGCTGTTTAATCTTATAATAAATGCCATTTAATAAACATAATTGTGACAGCAGTAATAACAGCTATTGTGCAAGGTAAAAAAGTGGTGTAATAATACAAACAAGTTAAGATAGCTCAAGAAAAGGAAGAATGATAATTTTAAAATTCGTATAGAATAGACTGCATTCTGATCATGTAAATGCCAACACTTGGGCTTGGCAGTGCCTACATCATTAAATACAAAAATAAAATTTTCCTTCTAACAAGTCAATTCAAAGTACCGGACTTGAGACGTAGATCTCGCTACTTGAATTAAATGCATGTGACATGGTCAAATGTTACCCTGGTGCGTCTTTTGAAGCACCGCAATTTTTTGCACCAAACGACTTACGGTTTTTTTAGCGTTTGCCATTTTTTTGCAATTTGAGTTTTCTAATCACTGAAAACTGAAGACGATATGTGGCAACTATAGAGGGATAAGTCTCCTTCCCATCGCATATAAAGTGCTATCCAATATGCTCTGTGAACGACTGAAGCCAATGATCAATGATATCATTGGACCATACCAATGCGGCTTCAGACCTGGCAAATCCACCATTGACCAGATTTTCACTTTGCGCCAAATCCTGGAAAAGACCCAAGAAAAACACATCGACACATACCACCTTTTTGTTGACTATAAAGCCGCATTCGACAGCCCTATCCGTTCAAAGGTGTTTAAAGCAATGTCTACGTTCGGCATTCCTGCAAAATTAATACGGTTATGCAGGATAACTTTAAGTGGCATAAGGTCAGCAGTTAAAGTAGGAAAGGACCTATCGGAGCCCTTCAATACCGAACGAGGATTCAGACAAGGTGACAGTTTGTCGTGTGATCTTTTTAACATCCTGTTGGAAAAGGTCATACGAGACGCAAAGGTGAACAGAAATGGCACTCTGTACACCAAACAACACATGTTACTTGCCTACGCCGATGACATCGATATAATGGGTCGAACATTGCGAGCGGCAACAGCCACCTTTGAACAAATTGATAAGGTATCTGCCAAAGTGGGTCTGACAGTAAACGGCGAGGAGACCAAGCTGATGGTATCAACGCGCAAGACGTCCAGTAGACTCGGACCAACTGTGGAACTTGAAAACTACAGCTTCGAGGTAGTTAAAGACTTTATATATCTTGGCACCGCCATAAATAAAACGAATGACATCAATTTTGAAATTCGGAGAAGGATTGTGATGGCGAACAGATGCTACTATGGTCTAAGTAAGCAGTTTAGAAACAAGGCCACCTCTCGCCAGACCAAACTCACACTTTACAAGACGCTGATAATACCCGTGCTATTATATGGATCAGAAGCATGGGTACTTGCTCAAGCAGATGAGGCAGCTCTTGGGGTGTTTGAAAGAAAAATTCTCAGAAAGATCTACGAGACGATCTGCGTTGACGGTGAATATCGGCGTCGAATGAACCACGAGCTTTACAATTTATACGCGGACATAGTTAGTCGTATTGAGCTGCAGCGACTACGGTGGCTAGGCCATGTTGTGCGGATGAATGAGAATACCCCAGATCAAAATGCATATAAAAACGAGCCTACTGATGGTTCCCGTAGAAGGGGAAGGCCACGAATTAGATGGAAAGACCAAGTAGAAACCAACATCTTGGAATTCTTGGGTATTTATTTTGTTTGTGGCTTTGTACCCTTAACCTTGATAGAATTTATAACGTAATAGTTTTTGAAAACTTTTCTATAAAATTAAGAATTGTATCAAAACCTAAAATGGACTTAAACCACATTCAATATAAATGACTCATATGTAGTAGCCCTTTTTTATTTCGGGGCCTTGCAAACTGAATGGCAATTGCCATTATATTCTGATGGTGAGTATAATAATATCGCATTTTATATTATTCTTGTGACTTTTATAGAGATAGGCACCAGAAGAAATACTAATTTCAAAGCATTTGAAATCATCCACATATCTCATAAAAATAACATCTATTCACAAATATTCCATTACCAGGATCTCTTTCAACCAACATCCGGTTCTAAAATAATTTTTCTTGTCGGTTTGCATTTCAATACTGTGTTTTTGTAATCCAATATGTTCAATATAATTTTTGTAATTAGCAATTCTTAATTTGAAAGAAAAAAGAGAGGAAAAGGCGTTACTGATTTTTCTAAAATGTAAGAAAACAGCTCTCAATTACACCATTCGAAAATAAAGAAGTGAATTAAAAAAATTAGAACAAAGAAATTATTTAATAGCCCATTGTTCGGCATTCTTGTTCGGTGTAACACCCATAATTTTGTTGTAACCTTTGAAATCCATTGGGGTTTTAAATTTCAAATAAATACAAAGAACTTGTATTTGATATGCATTTGGGTACCTCCAAAAACAATCTTCGGACACAAACCTAATCTTTTTTATCATCAAACGATCACAATTCATAAATCATGTAAGGTATGTCATACATTTTTCATCCCAACCTAGGACCTTATCGCCATGTCGAAAAAGGGGTTTAACAGTAAGCTATCAATTGAAGCTATCTTCAAATATTATTATTTGAATATAATATAAATGTCAGAGAATTTGTTCACTTTCTTACTGGACACTATTTAATATTTACTTAAATTCAAAACAAATATCTAGTTCTATATGTGATTGTGTGTTCACAACATGTTTGGGTATTCAATTTCTACCTGTTGTTGCTATTGTTTGTGGTCAAACATGTCATCAGATGCTTTCAACAATTTATTATTATTTTGATAGATTTCAGTGGTCAGTGGAAGTGCATCATAACAGCGGGAATGTGTCAATTATGATATCATTTTGCTTGCTTCAATATATTACCTACATGGGAGTGCTCACATACACCAACACTCACCTATAACCAGAGATAAGTTTAATGCAATTGTATTGACAATTTATTAAATTGATATACAATATGTCATAAAGATAAACTGTTTATCATTGCTTACTGTAGTAGCTAAGAAACCCCTTTGGTGATTCTTGGAAGAAACGACTCAATAATTGATTAGTTCGATATTTCATTTACTCCTGACAGTAATTTATCATGGCCCCAAATAATATACCTATCTATCTTATGTGTAAAAAGTTCATCCCGGCATTTTGGAAAAAAATATTTCTAAGAATATCCCTTATGGACCCTCAAAAAAAAATCTTCTTTATGAAATCCACGCCTCTTATGGACCTTGAAAAAAAACTTCTTTGTGAAATCCACGCCTCTTAGGGACCTTGAAAAAAACTTCTTTATAAAATCCACGCCTCTTAGGGACCTTTATGAAATCCACGCTTCTTATGCAAACTGATCAAATATTCTATATGAAATCTACACCTCTTATGGACCCCTAAAAATGTTCTTTATAAAATCCACGCTTCTTATGGACCTTTATGAAATCCACGCTTCTTATGCAACCTGATCAAATATTCTATATGAAATGTTCTTTATGAAATCCACGCCTCTTATAGACCCTGACAATATTTTCTTTATGAAATCCATTCTTCTTATGGCCCCTAAAAAATACGCCACGAAATACACGTCTCTTATGGCCGATTAAAAAACCGTCTTTATGAAATCCACGCTTCTTAAGAAGCCTCATAAGAACCTGAAAAAAATCTTTTTTATGAAATCCTCGCCTCATATGGAACCTGAAAAAAATCTCTTTTTATGGAATTTACGCCTCACAAGGAATCCACGCCTCATAAGGAACCTGAAAAAATATTTTTTTTATGAAATCATGGACCCAAAAAAAATATTTTTTTATGAAATCCATGCCTCTTATGGACCCAAAAAAATATTTTTTATGAAATCCACGCCTCTTATGGACCCAAAAAAAATATTTTTTATGAAATCCACGCCTCCTATGGACCCAAAAAATATTTTTTATGAAATCCACGCCTCTTATGGACCCAAAAAATCTTTTTTATGAAATCCACGCCTCATAAGGAACCTGAAAAAAAACTTTTTTATGAAATCCACGCCTCGTATTCTATAAAATCCAATATTCCAATATTCTTTATAAAATCCCAGCTTTAGATGGGCTATTAAAAAAATCCATGCCTTTTATGAAATCCACGCCTTTTATGAACCCTGAAAAAAACTCCTTTTGGAATCCACGCCTCTTATGGACCCTCAAAAAATCTTCTTTATAAAATCCATCCTTTAATGGTCCCTAAAAAATAATCAATAAAAAACTACACCTTAATAATATGCATCCTGATTGAAGTTCTACGCTAATCTGTTGCATTAATTGTCACGAGTTTATTCCAAAGTTATGTCACCTAAGAAATTTTGACTCAAACAAATTTCAGTTTTTGAGAGGTGTATTGACAACAAATTTAAATGTTTTTGGATAATCATCGGGAAATTCAAAAAAAAAAAAAAAAATTATGATAGAGGGTCTAAAATTAGAAGACACGTGTATCGGCATTTTGATAGTTAACCTAAAGAGGTGAACATTTTTGTAGAATATTCTGACCTGCTATAACACCGTTATAAATGAGTTTTCTATCATTTTTGGAAAAGGGTTTGTGGTCCCCTTTTCCAAAAATGATGATTTAAAGAGTCGATTGAGGGTTAACGTATTAAACAATTTCCAAGATATTCGAATTAAGAATACTCGAAATTCTTGCATTTCAGGTGTATGGTGTCTTTGACAATATTACTGATATAAATATCAGGAATATCTTTTTAATACGTTAACCCTCAGCCGACTCTCTGAAGTGACCTTTTCGGTCCCCTTTCCAGAAATGATAAAAAACTCAATTAAAATTAGATTATAGCAGATCAGAATATTCTACAAACATTTTCGCCATACAATTTTACTATGAGTCTCAGAATATAACAAAACACGAAAATCGGGTTAAATTTCAAAAATGTTAAAAATATGGAAACTCATTTTAGGATTAAAACCGGTCTTATTCTGAGTTTGTGCCAATTTTTCCCGTTAGATGTCGTTTTAGAAGAACAAAAATAGTTTCCATCAAATTTTAGTATAAGTCACTGAACAAGAGAAATCAGTATATATAATATATATAGCGAATATATAGACGTCAATTTAGGACAAAAAAATAATAGCAATTTTTGGGTTAAATCCGATCTTATTTTAAGTTTGCGTCAATTTTATAAATATAAATAAAGGACAATAATATTCTTCATCAAATTCTAGTACAAGTCACTGAAGAAGAGAAATCGGTATATATAATATATATACCGAATATATAGACGTCAATTTAGGGCAAAAAAAGATAAGAAAATATTAGCAATTTTTTGGGTTAAACCCGATCTTATTTTAAGTTTGTGCTAATTTTTACCATTAGATGTCGTTTTAGAAGGATGATGTAAAGGACAATAATATTCTCCATAAAATTTTAGTGCATGCCAATGAACAAGAGAAATCGGTATATATAATATATATAGCGAATATATAGACGTCAATTTAAGACAAAAAAATCAAAAAAAATATAAATTTTTTCATAGAAATTTCCCAGTACTTTATTCAACAGATTATATGAAAGTAATATAAAACTTATTTTTTTCGAACATAGTGTCAAAGGATAAAATATTATACGTCAAATTTCACTGTGAGTCTTAAAATAAGATATATATTTAAATTCAATAGTTTTTTTTAGAAATTTACAATATAAAATTAATAATATTAGCAACAAATTCTTTGTTGACTTCAGTAAGTGTTATTTTAAACATCTTGCAGAAATGTGTCAAAATCTTCAATAAGACTGCACCTTAGGAATGTTTCATCAAAGAGAAAATTATTCTACATCGAATTTCATTATTACTTACAAAAGGATAGTTTTTTGTAAACACGATATTTATTTGTAAAAAATTATCTCTAATTTAGGTATATACAACAAATTTTCTATTTTGATCAAATTTCGCAATTTTTTCAAATAAATTTGAAACTGCCCAACATATAGTCCGTATATTGTCAAATGTCTTCGAAATTGGAATTATTAACGAATGTTCTGTTTTTTGAATTCATTAACAACAATTGTTCAATATGGATGCAAATCAGGCATTGATCGACTCAAACGAAATATATTTGTCTAAGACATTCTATAAACACGAATTGGTTTAAAAAACAATATTTTTATATTGTATATTTTATATTTCTTCGCCTGTTTTAATTGGTTATAGGTTAGAGGATGTAATTACATCAAATCAACATAATAACTGAAAAAAATCTGTTAATTGTTTATATCTCCATATCCTCCCTCACTTCTTACACAAAGTGAAAAAGAGAAAAGAAAATAAATACTAAATGAAATAAAATCTAGTTATTAGCATGTCCATCAATTTATTAGCTGATGTTAATTGCTACCAATTTACATAAATATTAACTTAATTTATATTTCTTTCTTCTAAAAATAAGAAAAAACTCGTTCATCTGACAACGGAAATAATTGGGATGCCAAATTTTCTAATTGTTTTCCTCTAATAGCGTATAAAATATGAGCATTTTCCATGACATGTGAACACCATGAGGTGGAAAAATTGTGGAGGAGAACTAGGAGGTGGGGGGAAATATTGAACTAGAATTATTCAGTCTTACACCTATTCGTCTTCAAGATAATGTTCACACAAGCGTTTTAATAGTGTAAACAATACATAGCAATTGTTTACAACAGAGAAGAAGAAGAAAAACACCCAAGACGAAGACGTCGATGACGGTGACCTAGCAAAGAAAGGTACAAACATATTTACGCCATAACTCGTCCAGGGAAATCTAAAGCTTGAAAAATGGGGAGGTGAAAATTTATGGCATGTAACGAGTGTTGTCTTGTTGTTCTTGTAATTTTGTTTATGTCTTCGCTGTGTGTGTGTGTGTGTCTAAAGTAAACTCTAAATGGCCTGTACAAATGTTTGACTGACTTCCAAGCGAGCGAGCTATCTATCCCACCATCTATTTAGCTACCCACCTATCTTTACATGTGTTTATATTATTTTGTTTTTGTTGTTTTATTTTCTTTTTCATTGTATATAATCAATATTTATTTTCTTTTTTTTATTCAATCCATTTCTCTTATCTTCATTTTGCTTGAAATGTTTATAGCTTTTGACTACTTATGATTTCCTCTTTTTTTCTTCTTCTGCTGTTCGATTCCATTTCCCCTTTTCACTTTAACTGCAGACATTTCTCTGTGTGTATTTTTTTTTCTTTTGATATTGATAATTAATTCAATAGCCAAAGTGTTAATAAAATTATTTTTAATGTTATTTGTGCCGCCAATCGGCTCCTTTCGAAAGTAGCAATTAATTTATGTTCGAATTGCTGATGATGATTTCTCATTTGGAGGTGGCAGGAAATGAATCTTGAAATTGAATGCACTTGTATTTTGTTTTTGTTTTCTGCAATAAATTTCCAATTTGTTTTTAATAAAATTTGTAAATCGGATTTTTATTGGTATACAAATAGTTCATGTCTCCCAAAGGGTATTTTGATACTCATTTAGACAAAAATAAACATTGGAATTAGTTCATAAAAATTGGGAAAGAAAAAAGGGAAAGATCCTTGTTATAATAATTATTGACATGTTTTTGGAAGCAAACTGAAGCTGATTTGATCCGATGTGTGAGAGTTCATCGATGCACTCTTGTCGTAATAGTCCAAGTCGAAAATTGTGAAAAATAATCCCAAGAAAAAGTTCAGACGATTCCCATTGTTTTGGCAAATTGATTTCCTAAATCACTGTAAACGACACAACACATGGTGAAAAGTCAAAATTTCCAATGGAAATGTCCAATGACCCCAGGAAACGCTTAGTATTTTACGGGATAGAAATTTATAGCCTTAGTCGAAATCAATTTCATTTTTTGCAAATAGATTTCCAAGTTGCTCTAAGTAACACAACACATGGTCGTACGCCAAATCGTACTGTGTTCGTTTATGGAAAAATGTCGAACTTTCTAATTAAAATGTCAGATGGATTCAATCAACACTTGTTTCTGCAGAGGGTACAAATATATATATAGTAGACCTGGTGATTTTTTTTCATTTTCTATTGAATAAATAATTTTTCATTCATTCCTTTTCAATTTTCTGTTTTATTTAGGGAAGTCATTATTCATTCATGCTGGTATTGAATCTTGTAAAGATATACAAATTATGATTTTCTGAAGTCTTGAAAATTGCCAACAATTAGATGGATGTTTTCCACCACCAATTTTAATCCTGGCATTATTTCTAAACAAACGACAATTGTCACCAAACTCCTTCTTATCTTCCCGTATCCTGAGGGCATCATTCACAAAAAAAATACATATGGCATAATTACAAATGCGTTGTTGTACATGTATAAAAAGGACCCGGTAGATAGGTAGAGCATCTATTATGCACAAACGCATATTGAAATTCTTATGCTAAAAAAAACAAAAACAAATAACGCAGTAGAAAACATAGAGCTAAAAATTGAATGACATAGAGTATACAAAACACTTCAAATGATGAACGCACATCATCTTCTTTTGCAAATTGAAAACGCAGTTGTTTTTCCACTTTTGCGTACAGCATTCCAGCAACCATTAGCATCTGCTGCCTGCCACCATGCAGTTGTATTGAAACATTGCAAAGATTATTTTTCACGTTTTATGGAAAAAGGAAGAAGAAAAACTTCAACCATTTAAAGATTTACAAGAGAATTTCTTCGGTCTCGTAGCTTAAAACAATGTATTAGGATGTATGTGTGTGTATGTACAACAATCTCAATTATCCTGATGACAATATTGAATCATTAAATACGAGGGTAGGTTCTTTTCATATTATTCCTAAATATAAAAAGAATAAGAAAGAATTCCTTAAGAATTTAGAAGCACTTTAGCGATTTTTAAAATGATTTTTTTTTATTTTTCTTAATTTAATTATTGGTCTGCTGCAGCCTGTCCTAGGTGATGGGACAGCCATCTATCGTTTCCTAGAAACAACACCACCTTGAATTTTTCTGCAGTGGTTGGGATCCTTGCTTAATAAGTGTTTCCGTTTTCATCTGGGTTGCGAATTCTCCCGTTATTCTTATTTGATGTTATCCTCATGTAGCCAAGTCAAAATATGTTGACTGTTTAGGTTCGAAGGACCAAATTGTATGTATAATATTTCAAAGTGAAATACATGTTTAATACGCTTAAGAATACCAATACGCTTAAAAATACATCCCCAAAGAATTTAGAAGCACTTTAAAATTAAATTATTGGTCTGTTGCAGATTGTTCTAGCTAGTGTGACTGCCACCAACTAAAATTTTTGTGTGTTGCCATTTTCCTCTGGGTTGCGCATTCTCCTGTCATTCTTATTAGATATTATCCTCATGTGGCCAAATCGAAATATGTTAAAGGGTTTGATCAAAGGATCAAATTGTGTCTAATGTGAAATAAGGGTTTAATACGCCACAGACATTTAATTATTTTCCAAAAACATTTTTTTGCGATCGAAGGACCATTTTCCATATGTAAATATTATTTGCATCTATTTATATTTGGTAATAATTTCCCTTGCCTTGTTCAACCAACCCTCTTTGGAGATTTGTGGGTGTATATGAAAATATATAAATGGAATGGTATTCTATACATAAATATATGAATGATTATATTTATAAACATTGGATTGTAAGCGCACTTTTACATTTTCCGGGTAATTGTATGCTGCGGGCTACCATCATCATCATTCAGATGCATGGTGAGTGAACGAATATTAAAGGATTGGAAACCGGTTTCAAAAGGGCCTTATCAGGTTGTTATTGGTGAAATTAAACGTAATCACCACGCTTTGACATACGACCCTGTGTTGTGTTGATATACTTAAGACTGGTCTTCCAAGGATATAAATATATGGTTGATATGAAAGAGATTTCAGTGTTGCCTGGAGCCATCAGACATTTCCATTGGAAAGTTTGACATTTTTGGTCGGTATAAATGTACGCTATGCGTGCGAACATGTGTTGTGTTATTTACAATGACTTGAAAAATCAATTTGCAAAAAGTGGAATTAACAAATGAAATAATAAATGTTGACCGGCGTCATCTGGCATTTTTATTTGAAAGTTTGAAATTATTTTTAGCATAAATGAACTTAGTACGATCACGAACATGTGTTGTGTTGTTTACAGGGAAAAATCTGTTTGCAAAAAAAAAAATTGAATTGAGAATTGAACAAATGATCATAAAAAATTGTTGTTCTCGTTGGATCCTCCACAAGTTTTCCCCCACAATCGCTTGTGTAGCTTGAATCATAGAAATATTCAAATACTACGATAGAAGTACTTAAAAAGAAAAATAAAAGATCGTCAAGGATGTATGCGTATGAACCGGAACAGCAATCGGCCTTATAGGTCTTCGAAGACAAATGACCGCTCGTTTCCTCGGCACAACAGGCAATGTGGCGACTGTTTCGCTGGAGCAACTTAGGGCGATAAATTCCGAGGGATACTCTAGAATTTATTTGCTTGAAGTCTTCCTAAAGGCTCGAAAATGGACAAAGCGAGCACTCATACACCAGCTCATGTTCATACAAAGCTTTATTTAGAAAAATCTGCGCCTAGAGGTATACCCGAAAACTTTATTAAAAAAAATCCACGCCATAAAATATACCCGAAAACTTTATCTTTAAAAATACACCCGAAAATATAATTTTAAAAATACCCACGCCTAAAGTTACACCCGAAAACATAATTTTAAAACCAGTGAGCGGGGCAGTATAGTCGGACAGGACCGACCATATGATACCCTACACAACTTCCACTAAAATCTAACTTTTTGCGGTTGTTTTTCCCGAGCCTGGGCAATATTTTGTGATATTTGCAACCTATCACCCGATTAGAGGTCAACAGCACCTCTTCCTTTCTCCGTGGGTTTTATTGTGATGTTCGGCTTATAATTGTGGCCTATAGATTAAAAAAACACTAAAAGTCCATTTCATCCCAAAATTAATTTCTGATCATCACCGAAAATGATAGGAAAATTTCAAAGCGATCAGCGCTATTTCCGCCCTCTAGTGTGGTAATGGGTTACTAAATAATAACTGAATACGCAAGCACCGGTAAGTCTATAAATGTAACTTCCACAACCGAGTACTAACGACAATAAAATTGGTATCAATTTAAAGGACAACCACTCCTCTCGGGTCTATGTGCTTCAGGAGTAAAAATATACGCCATAGAATACAAAATATGTGATTTTTCACACAAAAGTAAGGCTATATAGATCATTTGACCCGCTAAATACTGACCGATCTTTATCAAAACAGTCATGCTTATTCTTTGGCCCGATCCCCTTCTCCATGTAAAAATTCGCAATGTTTGGACCATAATTGCGGCCTCTGGAGCGAAAATCAAACAAAAATAAATTTTTTGGTCCATTTCATCCCCTAAATATTAACCGATCTTTACCAAAAACAATATGGGAAGACCCATTGGACAGAACCCATCCTACATGCAAAATTTCTTGAAAATTGGTCCATAAATGTGGCCTGTATCGTGTTTACAAATTATAATGGACAGACGGACGGACGGACACTCATGTCTAGATCGACTCAGCTAGTCGAGATATGACGATCGGTATCCTTAAAGGTGGTTTAAAAAATGCACGCCTAAAGATATTCCCGAAAATTTAATTTAGAAAAATCCACGCCAAAAGCTATACCCGAAATATAAATTTTAAGAAATACACGACTAGAAATATATACGAAAACCTTATTTGAAAATTGTCCACGCTTAAATTTATACCCGAAAAAATAATTTTAATTAATTAAAAAAAATCTAGACCTAAAAAATAATTTAAAAAATTTTTATTAGGCCAGGAAAGTAGATTATACGAGGACCCTATACGTCGTATAATCTCCGTTTAGTTGGAGCCGTTTAGCTCCACCGACATTGTCTGTTGCCTATCATTTCGGATTGCCATAGGAAAGGGACCCTTTATGGAAACCAAAAATTCTATAAGGGCCTGTTCTGGTATAGGGTGATTTAAAATCTTTTAAAGAAACTCTTTGAAAACTTTGTATATTGGGCTTTGATTCAAGACATGTCTTGAAACGATTTCTCCTGATTCTAAGAGTCAATTTTTCTACAAGTTCTTAGTATACCCTTCTAAAGGCTCCGACTTTCATATCCTTCTGAATACCCAGCAAAACAACGCAAACATTTCACTAACGATTACGCATGCTTTTCCACTTTGTTTCTTATCTATAGAAAAATACAACAACAACAGCAGTGGAGAAAGAGAATACTGTGAATGGCATTCGCATTGTGAATGATGTCTGCTAATACCTGGCGTAAAAAATCAGTTGATGTTTGTTGTTGTTGGTTGGTTGCTGTCGTTGTTGATGCTCAGAGAGATAATACCGGTATGTTACTACTGTTTCTTTTACTGTTGTTGTTGCTGATGTTATGCCATCATGGTACTGATGTTTTGTTGTTGCTGTTGTTGCTGTTGTTGTTGTTGTGACATGTGTACACTTGAGTCTGTTGAACTTGAAATCAAAGTGAATAATGCCGCTCAAGGAGCACACATACGGTTATTTCACATTTTTTTGTTTTCCTTACTCCTTTGGCCATAATCCTCCTTTACTATGTGTTTGTTTATGTGTGTGCGTGCAGCATCTCGGCATTATTTCTTCAGGGAACTCTTACGACGACCTCATGCCCCAAACCACCACCAACAACAGCAACAAAAACAACCATCCGCTGTTAAATAATTGACAACTTTGGCGCTTGAAGTGAAATGCATTTTAAATTCTATGACGCTGCTGACGACGCCGATGACGATGTTGATGATGACGAATACGAGGATGTCGACGATGATGGCATGTTTCCTGGTTTTTTGTGTTTCGTTTCGTTTTTTTTTGCCTTCTTCATCAGTGAATTTGAAGCCCAGAAATAACAAATAGATATTAAGATGACATGTGTTTGTTCGAAGGGGGAAGGTAGATGGGTGAGTGTTGTATATATGGAGGACATTAGGTTTAGATGGATGGCTGGTTGGATTGCTGGATTTTTTTGATGGTTTGATGTTTGGCTGATTTAAGTCTGCCACATGTCAACTCGAAGAATGTAAACAAAAATTGTATTTATTTAAATAGGAATTTATGCACATACACATACCTACATATTTATGTGTATGTATGTAAGCGCTTTGCTAAGAGAAAGTATAGTAGTTACAGGAAATCAGGATGATGTTTTTTGTATTACATATCTTTGAGGATTTGTAAATAATGAATGGAATATGACATAAAGGAAAAAGGAAATGAATGAAAATACTTCAAAAACCCCGGGTGTACTGTAAAAAATTGCATCTATGTTGTGTACTAGAAATTCAGTAATAAATCGTATCCATAATTCCTTCAATAAAAACGAGATTTCCTATTCCTACAACGCTCATACATACCCCATACCATTACAAAGCTTCTTCCGTGCTTTACGGTCGGAATTGAGTACTTAGGTCCGAGGATTTATTCGCCCTGCGCTATACGTTACTGGGTCCATACGACCCAAATAAGTTAAATTTGCTTTCATCAGCAAAAATAACCGATTTCTAAAATGCAAAATCATTTTTTTCGTGTTCCTGAATGAACTCCCATCGGATTTTACGGGTTTTGGGGCATACGAATGACAATTTGAGTGAAACTCAACCATGAAGACCATGCTTATGCAAAATTCTTCGAATTGTGTCTGGATTACAAATCTTTTCCCGATATTTCTTTGCGATTTCAGCAAGATTAGGCACACTTAGCTCTGGATTGTCGATCACTTGTCTGTGCAACCTCTTTTCATCTCTTATATTGAATATTTTATACCCGCTAGTTTTCGGTTTGATGCAAATGTCGATTATCGGTTTTGTGCCTCAATATATAATTTTTTGGACACAGATCGCGAAATAGTAAGTATTCCGCTATTTTCTGTTTAGATTTTTCCAGTTCAGCATGGTGAAAAATTAATTTTCTCTCGAAAAGTTTTGTGTGGTGTCCCATTGCCTCAAATTCTAACGATGGCTGTCCTAGGGATAAGTAAATCGACTTTCGATTAATCGATTAATCGAATTTTTGTATTGAAAAGTCTACAAGTCGAAGTCGACTTTTAATCTTTGAGAAAATCGCAAAGTCGACTTTCGATTTTTTTCAGAAATACTTGGTTTATTATGACAAAGACGAATATTCCCAAAAATTACACATTCCAGAACTTTATTTCATCTATTGACAACAATTCTTTAAAAAACTTAAATTTTTAGTCAATTTTGCTTTAGTTGGTAAAAGTCGAAAATCGATTTTGAACAGGTATGACAAAATCGAAAGATCGAAAAATTTACTTTTTAGTCAATGGCAAAAATCGAAAAGTCTAAAAATCGACTTTTTGGTCAGAGACAAAAATCGAAAAGTCGACTTTTGCGATCGACTACCTATCCCTAGGCTGTCCAAATAATCAAATTTACGCGTACCCCAAATTTTTGGGGTATGCTATGGTTTATTTATGTCAAGAAGTTTGGCAAGCCCGAACTTATCTCAGCTTTTACTTGCTCCCGTCAAAAAATAAAAAATCTGAACAATGTTCAACGGATCGGCAACAATTCAAATTAATTTTGAAATATTTGATTTTAGATAAGTGTACATATGTAAAACCAAATATTTCGAAACTTTAAACATTTAGTCCGAAGGTCCAGCCATCTAATTGTCATATAATGTGCTTACAACTACAATATTTAAATGCCATCTTAAGCATTTGAATAAAAACAATTAACAAAATCTGGTTTCTTTTGTTTCTAAATTCCAAATGCAGTTCTTGAAAACTCCAAAAAAAAAAAAAACACACACACACACACTACTTAAGATGGTGTTATTAAAATTTCAACTCAATAATCGTATTTTGTTTCATTTTTTCGGATATGCAAAGCACGTTACAGCTGTGGCTAAAAGTATTTTTTACATTCCGAATGAAACAACGACGGCAACAACAACTGCAGCAGAAGCAGATGTAATGTCATTGATATCAATGAAGTTTTGTGTCAGCAGCAACAACAACAACAATTGTAACTGCCACTGCAACTGGGTATTGCTGCATGGCATTGCAATGCATTGTTGCTGTTGCATCAAGTGAATGAATGTTGCCGGTATTCTTGTTTGTTTGCTGATTTTTTTGGAGGATACTTGATAATAATGAGAGTGGTTATGTGTGTGTGTCGATGTATGTGTGAATGCATTTGATATGCACTCACATGGCTAAGGATGTATGTTTAGACATAACACACACACACACACACAAATATATCATTTTATAAGGAAAACTGACATTAAGAGCATTTTTTGTTTGCTTCACATTCTGATGCAGTTGCAATGCACTTGCACACATACACACACATTGGAATATATCCCCATGAATTCTGGTTGACAAGTATGCACTCAATATGCCTGTTCGCTTGTTCTCTCTGTCCCTTTGTAGCCAACCAACCACTCATTGTGTTGGAATATTTTTTGTATGAAGTTGACAGCTGACTTCTGCTGTTGCAGCTAACTGCTGTTGGCTGGTTTGGTTGGTGTTGCCATAAGGGAATTACATTGCATTTTTACAAAAGCTTTAGCTTTAGCTGCCGGCCATAACATATGCATTTATGTCATTGACAAAAACAAACAAAAACCCGCTAAGAACAAGAGAAATACTTGTAAAGGATATCAAGAACAAAAAAAAAAGAGAAATGAACGCGAGTTTTCAGCACGCATTTCCTATACAATAGCCCGTGCCGTGACGTTTTTTGGGTTTGTTGCCAGGGGCCAAGGAGTCTTTGCAATCCCACTCCTCCCCATATTGTGTTGCATATCTTCAAGTGGAAATATGCCAGAATGTGGAAAAAAGTAAAATTTCAAGATTATTTTAAAAAAATGTGTTGAAGGGGATTGCATGTTGTTGTTTTTTTTTCAGTGACTCAATACTTGAAAAATAAGAAAGAAATTAATTATATCCTGCACAACTATGATGTAAGGATATTACTGTTTTGTGTCCCCCCAAAAGTTTGTAACACCGCGAAATATTGGCTCTAGACCCATCTTTCAGTATACCGATCGCCATAGTAGGTCTATCTAAGGCATGGGTTATTTAAAAAAAATTGTAAAGCTCTCTCTAAGGCGTGGATTTAAAAATATATATTTTTAAAGGTCTATCTAAGGCGTGGATGTTTTAAATAATATTTTGAAGGTCTATCTATGGCATGGATTTTTAAAAAAAAATATTTTTAAAGGCCTATCTATGGCGTGGCTTTTAAAAAATATTTTTAAAGGTCCACCTACCATTTACCAAACTTACATCAATTCCGAAGATGGGACCCATTGCTCATCTTGTGTTACCTCCACCACAAAGGGTCAATATTTTCAATATTTATAAATACAATATAAGGCAAATGCAATGTCCGAATTGAACCAAATTTTTCACAACATATTATACTTACCAAACCTAGATTAAGTCCGAAGATGGGACCCATTGCTCTTCTTCTGTTATCTCTCCCACAAAGTGTCAAAATGTTCAGTATTTATAAATATAATATCAAGCGAATAGAAAGTCAGATTTCAACGAAACTTTGCACAACATTTTATCTGTACCAAGTCTAGATCAAGTCCGAAGGTTGGACCTGTTGTTCCTTTCCTTCTGATACCTGCCCAACGAAGGGTCAATTTTCTATAATTTTTTAAATTTAATTTCAAGCGAATTGAGTAAACGATTTGATCAACTTTAAATTCGAAATTTTCCAAACATTTTTTACGAAATAAATCGAGGAGCTAATGGTGCTCCAAAATTAATACTTCTTGGTATCAGAATTCCAAAAAAAAATCACGATTTACAGATATGGAATACAGTTCGAATACGTTCTTTATTTCAACTCAAATGTACAAATGGTACCCGCAATAGTACTGCACAATTTTGAAAAATATATTAACATTTATTTTTGAAAATAAAAAAATTATTTGAAACAAAAGTATTTAAAAACCAGTGAACGGAGCAGTATAGTCGGACGGGGCCGACCATACGATACCCTACACAACTACCACGGAACTCAAATTTTCTGCGGATCTTTATTCCGAGCCTGGGCAATATTTCGTGATATTTGCACTTTCTTGCTCGATTAGAGGTAAACAGCACCACTTCCTCACACTGACATACTTACCGAATATTACCAGTATTCAGTACAGCAATTGTCCAGATTCCCTTCACCGTGGATTGTGTTGTGATGTTCGGCTTTCATTTGTAGTCTATAGATCGAATCGAAAATAACACAAAAAATTAAGTTTTCGGTCCACTTCATTCCAAAATTATTATCTGATCATCACCGAAAATTTTAGGCGTTGTTCTTGACCATAACTGGAACCTCATGGAACATTTCAAAGCGATCATCGCTATAGTTCCGCTCTCTAGAGTGATCTAAACTTGCTCGATAATGGTATACTCTTTTTTTCTCTTCCACTTAAGAGCGCAAGTGCTTCACTCGTATAATAAACGAAATGATTCCACTCTTGTCGAGTACTTTTTTATTATTATTTATTTTTTTGATACCGTTGTTTGATGTTGTTTGTGTTCTTTGTTTGTTTTGTGATGTTTGGTTTGTAACTTGTCACATGTGTAATGATGTATATGATCTATCTCCCCACATCACACAAAAGATCAACAACATTAACAGTTTGCTACTACGCACATACAAATAACCAAAAATCAAATTTAACACTCGATTTCATAGTTGGTCTTAACTCTATTAATTCCCAAACAAAATAAAAGAGTGAAGAGTCCTTAAAAAACCACTCCTCTTGGATATAATATAAACTTTTCGGGTCTAATGTACCTTCAGGGGTAAATATATACGCTATAGAATACAAATTTTGTAATTTTTCTCCACAAAAGTCAGGGTCCATTTGACTCGCTAAATATATACGCTATAGAATACAAATTTTGTAATTTTTCACACAAAACAGGCATGCTTATTCTTTGGCCTGATCCCCTTCTCCATGGATGTTCGGGCCATTATTGTGGCTTCTGGAGCGACCAGAAAAACCGACAAAAATTTAGTATTTGGTCCATTTCATCCCCTAAATATTAACCGATCTTCATTGGCCAGAACCCAACCTACATGCAAAATTTCGTGAAGATTGGTCCATAACTGTGGCCTGTATCGTGTTTACAAATTATAATGGACAGATGGACGGACACACAATATTTGGGGCTGCACAAAACTATAATACCCTGACAACTTAGTTGTGTAGGGTATAAATACTCCTTAATTTTTTTAATTCGAAATGTACCTAAAACCAATATACGCTGTGATAGGTCCAAAGTCAGTCCTTTCACTAACATTTAGATCTGGTTCCATATGCGTAATGTGGAATCCTATTCTACCTTTTTCTGCATTCAAATATTGTGTATGTTTTTGATGTTAACTCTGTCAATATTCTGCTGCTGCTACCTTTCTGCCTCTTATGTATGCAGTTTGTGTATCCTTCGCGCACATTGTTGTTCAGTGTCGCCTGTCAAAGTCATAGCCATAGCGACCGTCCGTCTGTCGTACCATATCTACTAGATGTCATATACAAAGACCCATTACATACTTCTTCTACTCGTCGAATGATGGAGATATTTTGCGACAAAGTACGCTCACGCTGATGTGTGTGACTTTGCATAAAAAACGAAACGAAATATTGTATTCGCTAAATTGTTGAAAGACCAGAGCAGAACTCCCCATTCAAGCTTTTTTCATACAGATACACACACAGAAACATACATACGTACATATCCTGACATTAACAACAATATAAACAGACAACTCTTTTTTTTTGAATCGTTGTTGCCTTAGACCTAACCATGGCATTCTTTTGCAATCAAATACTGTAAAGTGCTGTTGTTGTTTTTTGCTTCATGCAACTGATTTTGTTGCATTGCTCTGCTTGTTTTTGTTTGTATCCTTAAAATTCCAGTTTCGTTTTAGAAAACCTTGTAACCATTTTTTTGCTGTTGTTGTGGTGTGTCTTGCTTCACAACACAACATAAGTTAACTGCAGCTTACATGTGAAAAGACGAGAAGACGAAGAAACCCCACCAACAAAAACAACAACTCTTGCGACTCGTTAGTTGCAGGTGGAATTCATGACACACACAGATGTCCTTTTTTGCGCGACATCAAACAAGGGAACTTTTTTACTGCATAAAATGCATCAGCAATGCAGCAAGGGAAGTGATATGCTGCAACGGGGCACAAACAAGCTCTACCGTCGTCACATAGCAACAGCCCTAGAGGATAAGTGTGATTTCACACTAATCGCATATTCATGTTGGTGTTTTGTTCACTTGATCTGTCTTTTCCTCCGTGCTTTTCCTACCTCTGCATAACCGGTGGGGCAACCGGAACAATTTATGTAGCAAAAAAATGAAGAACAGAAAAAAATAATTGCAAATCCGGATTTCCATTTTTTTCACTGACTTGAGCCTGACTATTATTATTGTCAATGTCATTATTATTCTGTTGGGGGCTGTTGCAGATTTTATAAGGATAAAAAGTTATTTATGGTTTATTTTTTTATTATTTAAATAAGGATAACATCAAAGTTTTGAGTATGGGGCTATAATCTGTGGAATAGAATAGAGAATTCAATATAGAACCACTACTATTATTTTTGAATTTCCGCCTAGATCCTTTGTGTTAATATCAACATATAATATCAATATATATTAAAAAATATTTTTAAATAATCCACGCCTTTTATAGATCCCTCAAAAAAATGTTTTTAAATAATCCACGCCTTTTATAGATCCCTCAAAAAAATGTTTTTAAATAATCCACGCCTTTTATAGATCCCTCAAAAAATATTTTTAAAAAATCCACGCCTTTTATAGATCCCTCAAAAAAATGTTTTTAAATAATCCACGCCTTTTATAGATCCCTCAAAAAATATTTTTAAAAAAACCACGCCTTTTATAGATCCCTCAAAAAATGTTTTTAAAAAATCCACGCCTTTTATAGATCCTTCAAAAAATGTTTTTAAAAAATTCACGCCTTTTATAGATCCTTCAAAAAATGTTTTTAAAAAATTCACGACTTCAATAGATTCCTCAAAAAATATTTTTATAAAATCCATGCCTTTAATAGATCCCTCAAAAAATGTTTTTAAAAAATCCACGCCTTTTATAGATCCCTCAAAAAATGTTTTAAAAAAATCCACGCCTTTTAATGATCCCTCTAAAAATATTTAAAAAAACTCACGCCTTTTATACATCCTTAAAAAATATTTTTAAAAAATTCACGACTTTAATAGATTCCTCAAAAAAATATTTTTAAAAAATTCTCGACTTTAATAGATTTCTCAAAAAAATATTTTTATAAAATCCATGCCTTTAATAGATCCCTTAAAATTTTGTTTTAAAAATCCACGCCTTTTATAGATTCCTTAACACTAGAACGCCGAAGGCGGTCATTTTGACCGCTTTCCAATTTCAAGTACAAAAGCAACTGTGCATTTAATGACACTTTTTTTTAAAATTTGGTGAATTTTTTATAATAAACGTAATTCTATGAGGTACAAAAAGTCACCATATTTAAAAAAAGTGTCATTAAATGCACAGTGAATTTTGTTCTTGAAATTGGAAAGCGGTCAAAATGACAGCCTTCGGCGTTCTAGTGTTAAAAAATATTTGTAAAAAATCCAGGCCTTTTAGAGATCTCTCAAAAAATATTTTTAAAAAATCCACGGCTTTTTGTAGATCTCTCAAAAATATTTTTAAATACCTACACGCCTTGCATAGGACCCTCAAAAAATAATAGAAAAATACTGACTTAATATATGTGCCCCGAAAATATTTCTCTGCCTACGTCTTGTATAAGTCCCTCAAAAATGGAAGTTTTAAAATAAAGACCATATCTTCATATGTTTAAAAAAACTGTTTTTTTAATCAACTCTTTCCAAAAAAGTAAAAAAAATCAGCTTTTTTATAGATCCCTCAGAAAATACAATAAAGCCTTCGTAATGTCAAAAATCGCCTAAATTGCATTGAGTCCTCTTAACCTTGCATTTAATGTTATTTTTCCCGCATAATACCCTTTGAGAATACAAAATGCGTTTCAGGTCTTTAAAATCGGTAAATTTGTAAGGGTGTCCGGTTCTATGGGTAGTAGTAGAGATGTGTGCAGATATTTTCAAGCTCTATCCAAAAGTCGGACATGTTCAAATCGATATAAAGTTTTACTCTGATTCTTAATTTGTGTATACTTGGGAAAAACGATCACATTAATTAATATACCCTCCATTTTATTGCGGAGGGTATAAAAAGACAACATAAAAATAATCTTATAGTCGATACTGTGCAAAATCGTTAAATATCGTTTAAATTATCTATAGATATAATCGTTATAATTTTGTTTAAATTATATCATTAATCATTGTGATGTATTAATTAGTTACGATATTGATCTATTCATGTTTTGATTACAAAAAAAAAAAAAAAAAAAAACGACAACAACAAAAAAATTAAAAAAAAACTCAAAAAAATAACAATTAATCATTTTAATTCAAAATTAGTGCTCCGCGTAAGGCAAGTATTTTTAATTGGCACAGCTGTTGTGTTGTTATATAATTTTTAAAAATTATATTATAACTTAATTAAAAACTATGAAAAATTATATTAAACCTTATTTTTTCTTCTTTTCTTTTTAGGTAAGTTTATTTCGACAAATATTTAAAAAAATATTTAAAGATGATTATTATTTCTGCTAACTGTAAGTAAAAAAAATCACCCCATTTTTACATATTTATCTGACTGTTGTCAATATCTGCAAAAAAAAAAAAAAAATAACAGCAACTACAATAATCACCAACCATAATTGAAATATCACTTGAGAATGATCTTCATTTGAAATTGATTCCACCACAAACACTTCAGTTTATTACTTTCGCAATTTGTATTTATTGATGTGTGCCTTAATTCACATTTTTTTCTTTAGTATTCCTTTTTCTTTAAATATATAAAAATGAATGCATTTTAAATTACTGCAAACAAAAAGAAAATGACGATGACGATGACCATCTGAATGATCTTTAAGTGATTTCACGGATGCAACTCAATTTAAATTTATTTGTATTCAAGAGTTAAAGGAACTACGGACTTTGGAATGATAGATTGTCATTTATGCTTGAACTTTAATTGTTCGATTTTTTTTTTTTAATTTTTCCAAAATTTTTATAAAACCGAGGTCTATATATTAGGTCATCCAGTAAGGCCAGCTGATATGTATATTTTGTCAAAATATATAGAAAACAAGTGAAAAAGCATTAGGTTCGGCCGGGCCGAACTTTGGATACCCTCCACCATAGCTATACTAACAGATACATGCAATGAAAATATAGGGAACATACCAAAAAGTGGGCATATACCGGTAAATCTACAAGTGGGCTTATACCGATATGTAAACCATTATGTACACCAAATACAAACTTCAGCTATTTTTAATGGGGATTTTTCCTAAAATCTGTAAGATCCAAATAGTGGACTGATACTGGTAACGCATGGTAGAGTATAAAATCCTCAAACTACTCTACTTTAGATTACAAAGTTATATGAGGCTATGACTAATGGGGGACCAATATTGATAGCATAGTGTAGGAAATAGTGAATATTTTGGGATAGTATTATATGAGGGCTATTCCTAATTAATGACCGGTATATGCCAATTTTGAACCCAATATTTTAATTGTTTATCTCAATTCTTTCCTTCAGAAGGTATCACTATATATCACCGATATATTTCATTATCGTCATGTTTGAGCTTTTTTTTTAAATCTTTAGAAAGCGGAATGCTTACAACAGATGGCTAAATAGTCTTTGAAGGGTAAAAATTGACTATTCACCGTAACGACTACCCAACCCCAACACACGGAACAAATCCGATAACTATTTTAATATAAAAAGGGGGTTATATGGAGACTACCCCTAAAAAGGGATGAACATTAATAATTTTTGGTGGGGAGATTTGTTATTATATACATTTGTTACCATATACACCATGCCTAAACGTGGATCGATAAAGTCCATCTTCGAACTTGACCTGCCTGCAGACAAAAGACGACTTTATGCAAAATTTTGGCGATCTATCTCAATTCGTTTAGACGCTAGAGTGATTACAACAGACAGACGGACAGACAGATGGACATGGCTATATCGTCATAGAATTTTACTCTGATCAAGAATATATATACTTTATAGGGTCGGAAATGATTATTTCGATGAGTTACAAACGGAAAAACAAAATTAATATACCATCCATACTATGGTGGAGGGTATAAAAATATTTTAGCTTTGACAAAGGCATCGACAAAATTTTCAATTTGATTAAAATTTATCCTAAAATACACATACTGTTATTATTTTATGTACCAAAACAAATCAAATGTTGTCAAAGATATTTTCACCGCAACAGCTATTTTTAATAGAAAATGTAGAGGGTTGTGTATTTGCTGAAATTCGCCTTCTGGATGACTTGATATTTGGGCCATGCTAATAACCAAAATATAGTTCGTATTTAAAAAAAAACTTTTTCAATCAATCCAAAAATCCTTCTTCAAAAGTCAAAGCACTCAATTGTTCACTTGATTGCAATTGCTGTGTGTAAATAATTTTAACGAGATTTAAATTGAAGATGTCACAAAAATGACACACAACTAAATTTATTAATTTTTAGTGAAATGAAAATAACCCAATTCAAAGTTCATGGAAAAAAGCATGTGATTGGCGATCAAAACAATTCTGTGACACAGAACAATGAAGCGATAATGATAAGGGAGTGATTCATAATTTGTTTACCAAATCGTCACAAGTGACAAATCGTGAGCCAATGGATATGATCCCGAAAACAAAAATTTATCGAAAATGTGCAATCTCGAAGCTGATACAAATCCAACAAAGCAAATGGTTGTCAGGTTTTTCGCCAAAATATGGTCATGTGGTGACTATTCTGCTTGAGCAACATTGGACGATCAATTTTGAGCGGTACAACATAATTTGTTTGCCCGAAGCCTTGGTAGAAATTAAAAAAAAAAACAACGAAAAAAAGAGAAGAAAAATCTTTATGGACCATAATAATTCGACCTCTCACAAATTTATTGGCCAAAACGTGGAATTAATGGGACCTCCGCCGTAAAGGACTGACCTGGCGCCCAATGACATGTTTGTATTCCCAATGAAAAAATTGGCGTTCAAAGTTTTTTGTCGCCAGAAGATGTTGTTCAGAACTCACATTTTCTGAATGTTGGGATCGTTTTTCAACGGAATTGCCTTTTACTTGGTATTTTAATTTCCCATTGAGTAGCAAATCCAGTAATGGTCCATTATTTTAGGGTAGGCCCCTTTGTGTACCCCTCCAAATATTCGCTGTTTTAAGTTTTTTTTTTGCGTTTTCACGTTTTTCTGCCGAATTTTCTAGTTTTGGTATTATGGCTTCTCTTTGGATAGAAAATCTTCCTACTAAAAAAATGTTTCGGAGCATATCCCAATGTATCAGTAATTTGTGGTTTTTGGGCACTTTTTTATCCAAATGAACGGGCTATATTTCGATAGTTTAGGTTTTCAATGGGTGCTTACCAAATATATACCAGAGATAGTACCCATACAAAAGTTATGATCAATTTTATGTATTTTGAATATCCACGACATGGTGAAGGATAAAAAATGTTCGGTTCGACGTCGTTTTTACATGTCTAAAAATCTAACCCCTTATAAAGTTCAAAATATATAGCAAGGAGCTACATAATCCACAAATAAATTGGCTAAGACCGGCATCCAAATATATTTTTTCTTTGGAAATATTATAAAACTTCAACATTAAAATTTTTAAAAACAACACAACTTTTATGAAGACGTATTTTACCAATTTTGGGCGATAATGCTGTTCAAGGGCATATGGGTCCCTACATTAGGCGATATTTTTTATGCAAAGTTTATCATATTTTTATATCATCCACCATATATTGTTTTTTCGTATGTAATTCATCGAAATAATCATTTCCTACCTATATATTCCTGATCAACGTAAAATTCTATGACGATTTAAATATGTTGTTGTTGTAGCAACAGAATACATGCGCTGTGCCATTCATTGACTGGCTCTGCTTCCTCTACCTCCAAATCCAAGAAAGTTGCAACTTGAACAGGTTGCGTCCATAGTAAATTCGGCGATAGATGAGTCGCTTAGCTGGGCAGTTGGAGAGTTGCAACGTGTCGTGTGATCCCAGTCCTCATGCAGGACATGTGTTAAGTATCGAGCCGTCAATTCTTTGCCAATATGAATTGAGGCGGTTGCATCATCCTGATCTTAGTTAAACTATGACTACTCGTGTTTGTCTTGGCAGCTGCTTCTCCTCTGCTGCGATGGATGGCGGGTGATCTCCGATTATGGTATTCTACTGCCTGGGCAACTGCGTCCGTGTGAATTCCATTCAGACCTGCTTGATAGGCTTCCTGATCTAGGGGTTCACGCTTATACCTTTGGACTTCTCTCTCTCTCTCTAAATCATGAAAATCTCTCCGGACGTGCCGGGGCGGGGGAGTCCTGTCCATAAGACTATGACAGGGGTGTTCCCGACGATAGCACCCAAGAAAGTACTGCATCGACAACATGTAATTGTGTCGATGGATGGGGAAGATCTTCGTCTCCTCATGAAGGTGGTCCACAGGAGTCATGAGGAGACACCCTGTTGCAGTTCTCAGGGCAGCATTCTGGCAGATCTGGATATTCTTCCACTACGTATCACTAAAATTCACCAACCACACTGGCGCCGCATAGCTTACCACTGACCGTCCTATTGTTTTATAAGAGTTCCACATGGTTTAAATATGTCCTTCTGTCTGTTGTAATCACTTTAGCCTCTAACCGAATTGAGATAGTTTACCAAAATTTTGCATATTGTTGTCTTTTGTCTGCAGGCAGATGAAGTTCAAAGATGGTCTATATCGGTCCACGTTTAGGGATAGCTCCCATATAAAGGTACTCCCTGATGTTCGGTATTTCGAGGATTTTAAGTCCGTTTGAGTATTTTGAGGATTTTATGTGCCTTTTTTATATTGAGGTAGTAAACCGATTTGTTATGCGTTTTTGTATGAGGGATATTTTGTACTCGAAATTGTTAATGTATACCTTCGAAGGATATCGAGATAAAAAACTAGAACTTCAAGTTCGAGAATGAACTATATCGGCCCGCATTTAGGCCTAGCCCTCACATACAAACAAGTTTTTTTCTGCAATCGTTCCCCAAAAATTTGAAGAAGAACTGATGAAAGTTTAGCCAACATCAAAAGAGAACGATTTTTAATATTTTTTTAATATAGTGTGTGTTATAAAAACTTCGGATCAGTCAAATTTGATTGTAATTTTTCTTTCTATGTATAGCCCAAAAAATTACACAGAAATAGAAAAAATATTTACAGCAATCACGTCATAGGCTCTCTGACGCAAATCAAAAGTGAAAATATTTTTAAATTTATATTGATTAGCAATTAATTGGATAGCCAGCCAAGCGAAATGGTGTCAAACTATTTTTTTTTCTTCTTCTTTTTTCATATCAAGAATCAACAAACAAAAATAAATAAATAAAATTGCAAAAAAAAATCAATATTACCACCCAATTCAATTCAAATGAGAATTGTGAATTTTTTTTTTTTGTTTACCACATGCCTATGCGCCTCAAGTATGGACTGACTGGTTGCGGATGCCAGAAGTGTTTTTAAGAGGTTATTGCCAAAAATCATATTTAAACAAAAAAGAAAAAACCTGCTGGCTGATGGTGTGGTACTTGCTTGAAAAAAATCTACAAAAAATAAACTCTCAAAAAACACAAACGGTTCTACGATTGAGACTGATTATAATGGGCCACCAGCGTATCAAAGCAGAAAGAATCCCCATGGGGTATATCTCGGCAAAATATGAATGAATGTTCAAATACATGAATGAATGATGTTTCGCATCCAACATCCCAGTAGAGAAGATAGCATTTTTTGATTGGTTGATGGTTTCCGTTAACGTGAAAAATAATATTTTTTTGTATATATTGCAACTTAAAGTGGCACTTGAAATTTTATTGAGTGTAGAATAATTTGCAACAAGCAAAGTAAAAAAAAATGCAAATGATGTCGGGATTACTGGAGATTTACTACGAGCCTATATCACATGTAAATTTTTTATTAAATGTATTTCATTCATGGTTATTTTGTTTATCTAAAATCTAAAGCTGAGCTTATCAACATCTTTAAAAAACAACACCATCAAGAAAATACTAATTTTCTTTGTTTCTCTTTCCCGTCCCGTGGTTATGACGCCGGTCATAACCACAGAACAATAACCACGTCGTCTATATTTTTTCCGAACGGAAATATCATTCTACTCCCATTATTTGAAGTATCTTTGTTATGGTTTTTTCTTTGCTTTTGCTTCATTCCCAGCTGGTTATGCTTCCTTTTTTTGGATTCATCTTGGCTGTTTGGGGGGTAATCATGACATTGGAATGTTACTTATCTGCTTAGCTAAGAAGAGTGCGACTGCATGCTGAAGGTTGCATCTTCAATATTGTCCATGGTTCCGTTCTGTGGTTGGTTGTCTGGCTGGCTGGCCGCTGATATCCATTATTTTTAAGACCACCCGGTGTTTAAAATATATGTTTTTGTTTTTAGCTGTCATGCTCCTACACAGGTCTGTTCAAGTTTCCGGATCTCCTCACACAATAAACAAAAGAAAATAAGTTAAGGGCAAATTAACATTTAAATTAAGATGATATCTCTCTGGCTTCTATTGGCTGTCTAGACACTCATATTAAACACTTGTTTTTTTATTGCTGATATTCTAAAGTGTCACCGAAATCCATGCTACAGCAGAAGATCTTACACTTTGAACCTTAATGTACCACCGCCCGCCTTTCCCCACGACCACCTTATTCAATAACAAATAATTGAACAGAAAGGATAAATGAAGCCCCTCCGACATTGTCCTTTGGCAAATTAAAATATATTTTCATTGATGTCATATCAACTTTTTTATACATACCCTTTCCCCTCCTCTCGTCTTCTCAAGTCAAATGTCTTCCTTTATTACCAACAAATAAATTTAATATCATTGACTTCAGCAAAAAAAAAACAAGAACCAACAACAACAACAAGAATGCAAACAAACAAAAAAGTCCCATAATTTCCAACAAACAAAGAAGTCAATGAAACTGGTAATGGCCGGACAATATAACAACAACATCAATAGCAACAAAAACAAGCAAAAAAATTGTGATGACTCAACAAAGATGACCAGGACAAAGGCAAATAAAAAAAAAGGTTTTTTGTTACGAAAATAAGAGGGCGGAGTGACAATTGAAAGCTAAGAAAGATATTCCCAATGTTGTTTCGATGCTGGCCCCTTTTAGTTATCATAGTAACGGATACGATTTTTGCTAAATTTTTCCAGAAGCTAGCAAAACACAAGTGAGCGGAGCGGTATAGTCGGACCGGCCGACCATGTGATACCCTACACAATTCATTTACACATTTAAATTATAACGTTCAAATGTTCTTATTTTACCGGATACCCTTCCCCGTGTAAAATTTGCGATGTTCGGTATATAATCATGTCCTCTAGACAGATTAGAAGATCTAACAAAAATATATTTTTCGATCCATGGAAACTCTTATATTTGATCTCATTAATACCGAAAACAATAGGTTTCGCCCTTGACGCCAATCGGAATAATATTGTGATATTAAACTCACATATCCGAGTAGATATACCTCTATAATTTGTATCAATTTAAAGGTCAACCACTCCTCTTGGATGAATTGTCATCATTTTCGGTCTTTGTCCTTCGGAAGTAAATATATACGCCATAGAATGCCGACGGCCTTGTGCGAGTTATGGGAACGAATCTGATCCTACTTATCGAATAATTCGTCAGTATACATTATACACTTTTTTCCATTTCGATAGTTGAACGCTTTGAACGCTTCTATAGAATCTTTTTGTGACGAAAAAAAGAGATGATGTACCCTGTCTGAGATGTACGACCAAAGAACCATCACGGCTACGTTTTTACGGGCCAAAAACAAAATTCTTGTTTAAGACGATACGTTAGTGCTTTCATTTTCGTGGAGCACAGTGCTTCGTCTTTTCTTCGAGAAACGAAAAAGAGGTGGTATACCACACACAAATCGACATGGTTCTCTTTTTGTATACTACTATGAAATCGTGAAGAATCCAACGAGAACAAATCTGTTTACGGCCAGGACGTCTGTCTGTTTGAATCACTCTAGCCTCTAGACGAATTAAGATAAATCGCTGAAATTTTGCATAGAGTTGTCTTTTATCTGCAGGCAGCCCATGTTCGAAGATGGGCTATATTGGTCCACGTTTAGCCTCCATAAAAAAAACCCCAAAATACCGAAATTTGGTGGTACAAGTTCGGTATTTTGGGGTTCTTGAGCGCATTTTCCAACCAAATTTAGTACATTGGGATCTTAGATGGTACTAAATTTATCCACTAAAATTTATAATCGGATTCTTAGAGGGTACTAAATTAATCCGCTAAAAGTTATAAAAAAAGTTATATAGGTCCAATTTTTCTGGTAGGCCCTATATAAAGTTTCCGCCTAATTTTCGATACTTTGGGGTTTTTGTGTGTGGGTTTCAACCGAATTCGCTATAATTTGGCATTTTCCGTTATTTTTGGGTACAAAGTGTCTCCACAAAAAATAAAAGTAATGGTCCACTTTTTTTGGTAGCCCCATATAACGGCAACCCCCAATTTTCGGTATTTTGGGGTTCTTAAGCACGTTTTCAACCGAATTCGATGAAATTCGGCACATTGGGTTCTTATTGGGTACCAAATGTCTCCACTAAAAATTATAAATATTGGTCCACTTTTTTTGGTAGCCCCCATATAACGGTATAACCCCACTTTTCGGTATTTTGGGGTTCTATAAAGCGAATTCGCTGAAACTAGGCACATTGGGTTCTTATTGGGTACCAAATGTCTCCACTAAAAGTTAAATATAGGTCCACTTTTTCGGATAGCCCCCATATAACGGTACCAATTTTTCAGTATTATAGGGGTTTTGAGTGCGCTGTTAAACCGAATACACTGTAATTTGGAAGATTCGGTTATCAGTGTGTACTAAAACTCTCCACTAAAAATTATAACTATAGGTCCATTTTTTCCGGTAGCCCGTATATAACAATATCCCCCAATTTTCGGGGGGGGTTTTAAGCGACTACCGCTCCAACCGAATTCGCTGTAATTTGGTATTTTGTAGCCGTATATAGTAACAAATCTCCCTCCCATACATTATTAACACTCGCCCCTCTTTTAGGGGTAGTCCCATATAAACACTAGTCAATCTCACATATACAAAAAGGGATTCATCGGCATGGCGGCATGATGTATTGTGTATGGGGCCCTTTATATATTAAAATAGTCAACCGATTTGTGCGGCGTTTTGGGGTCCTCCACATATAGCCGTATTCCACCATAGTATGGGAAATATTATTTACTCGAAATTGTCAGCTTATACCCTACCAAATATGGAATTCTTAGACGTTTTTACCATCTGTTGTTATCATTCTACTTTCGGAGGATATCGATGTAAAAAATGATGAGCTATATCGGCCAGCATTTAGACCTAGCCCCCATATAATGATGCCTACACATGTTCCTCCCTACCAAGGTATGTCAATATCGGTTCACGTTTTGGGGTTTTGAGATTTTAGGAAAATCCATATTTCAAATGTTCCTTATATTTTAATTTCAAGTAACTATCGGTATATCTATGGTGAAGAGAATCCAAAGTTCGGCCGAAATTAACGCCCTTTTCACTTGTCTATTTTAAAATTTTGATAAACCATCGATTTCATAATTATACCCTACACAACTATGTTGTATTATAATATTGGGTATTATAGCTTTGCGCAGCCCCAAAAGTTTGTAACGCCGCGAAATATTGCTCCTAGGTCCATTAAGTATACCGATCGTCATATCTCGACTAGCTGAGTCGATCTAGACATGTGTGTCCGTCCGTCCGTCTGTCCATTATAATTTGTAAACACGATACAGGCCACAGTTATGGACCAATCTTCACGGAATTTTGCATGTAGGATGGGTTCTGGCCAATGAAGACCCCTATTGTTTTTGGTAAAGATCGGTTAATATTTAGGGCATGAAATGGACCAAAAACTTTATTTTTGATTGATTTTCAGGTCGCTCTAGAGGCCGCAATTATGGTCCACACATCGCGAATTTTTACATGGAGAAGGGGATCGGGCCAAAGAATAAGCATGACTGTTTTGATAAAGATCGGTCAGTATTTAGAGGGTCAAATGGACCCTTACTTTTGTGTGAAAAATCAAAAATTTTTTATTCTATGGCGTATATTTTTACTCCTGAAGCACATAGACCCGAGAAGTTGATAGTGTATCCAAGAGGAGTGGTTGTCCTTTAAATTGATACCAATTATATTGTCGTAAGTACTCGGTTGTGGAAGTTACAGTTAAAGACTTACAGGTGCTTGCGTATTCAGATATTATTACCACACTAGAGGGCGGAAATAGCGCTGATCGCTTTGAAATTTTCCAGGAGGTTCCAGTTGTGGTCAAGGAGAACGCCTATAATTTTCGGTGATGATCAAAAATTAATTTTGGGATGAAATGGACTTTTAGTGTTTTTTGATCTATAGGCTACAATTATAATCCGAACCTCACAATAAAACCCACGGGAAAAGGAAGAGGTGCTGTTGACCTCTAATCGGGTGAGAGGTTGCAAATATCATAAAATATTGCCCAGGCTCGGGAAAAACAACCGCAAAAAGTTAGAATTTCGTGGAAGTTGTGTAGGGTATCATAGGGTCGGCCCCGTCCGACTATACTGCTCCGCTCACTGGTTAATTATACATACAATGTTACTGTTTCATTTTGGGAAAAAGAGCCAACAAGTAGTTTAAGTGCATTGTTATGATAATAAACCTATTATTCATAATTACCAAAATCATATTCCAATAAACAGCAAATATTGAATGTCAATTCACTGTTGTAGTTTCATGGCTTATTCAACAGTCCATACCGACAGGATCTCTCTCTGTTGCAGCCTAGGTTTGTAGAGAAATAATTTATGCACAACAGACCAGTGGGCACACATGCACACGCACACACACACATTAATAACACAAATTTCCAAATAAAATGTTATAATAATAATTTGAAAAAAAAACACCTTGTTGTCATTATTAATATGACAAAAACAAATAATGTTTTCAATAGAAATTCATTAGTTAATTAAATATTTTCGTTAAATAAGATTTATGTGGTAATTGTGTGTGTGTCTGTGTTTTTGATACGTAAAAATAATAATTAGTTATTATTATACAATATAAAGTGTGTTCATTTAAATATGCTTGCATAGACATGGAAGGGACTCTAACACCCAAACAAAATATTGATTATAGAGCACAACAAATATTAGATATTCAAAGTTTAATATAAACAAAAATCCCTACTCAACATCATCCTCTAAGCATTATCAAAATGTAATCTGGAATATTTATATATGTAAATTTGTGCAGATATTGCAATAGATAGTATATTAAGCCCTCCCCGAACAACCATAGTTCATAAAAACCATCACATTCTAATCTAACATTATTGCATTCCGAACCAACAAAAAATACCAAACAAATTAAATGTGTGCAGTAATAGAAGTTTATTGACTCTGGCTTTTTTCCGTCTCGCATAAACAAATGAATATGTTCTGTTTTACGGTTGTGTGTTTCTGTTGTTACTATTTTCATTTTGTCGAACATTGAAAAATATTAACAACTACATGATATTATATAGCCGGCCTAAAGCAATGGAAGAATATATTGCACATTTACACATGTTTACCTTTAAATTGTTGTCGGTGTTTTTAGTTCTATTGCTAAAAGGTAACAAACACACAGACACACAACAAACCATGCAACCATCCAACCCAACCGTATGGACAACAAGTCTATTTAGTTTTGCAGTGATTAATGTGTTGAAATGTGTGTGTGTGTTTTTTTTTTTTTGGTTTATAAAGTTGTTGTTTAGATTTATTTTTGTATTTTTTGCTGTCTGTTGTGCAAATGCCTTAATCCATAAACATGATAATATTTTTTTAGTGCGTTCTTGTAGCCACAAAGATTTATGGCCAACTTTATTGGCTATAATAAATGAGATTTTATGTTTTACATTTGTTTTCATTAAATGCCATTTGGTATTATTTGCTTGTTGGGATTTTTTCAATTTGACAATTTCTAAGAAAATTTTGCCGGGGGAAAATAAGTTTGAAAAATAAAAAAAGAAATTAAAAAAATTATAAACTTTATTCCAGGTAATTTCATTAGATAATAAATAACTAGCAAGTTACATAATTGTTGTGGAATTGTACAATCAGCTGCAATATTCATACACATACATTGCTAAGATGTTCGTATTTCTTAAGTAAATATTCCTTATTTCTCGAGGAATTGAATTGATGGACTAAAAATTGAATTTTTTGGTCATACACATACGTTGCAATAAAGGGGACCCCGCCATTTTCGGAACATTTTTTTTTTTTTGTTTAATTTTGAACCTACATTAACTCCGGTTTAATGCGTCAACATCAATCGACGGCAAGTAATTTTTCTCGAAATTTAAAGTTTTTGCGACTAGTGGGCTCAATCGAAAATACAGAATTTTTCAAAAATAAAATTTCATTTGCCGCCATTTTCACGACGAATTCGACGCTCTTTTATAGACGAAATCAGTTTAGGGCTTCCAAAAAACCTTGACGCCGCGTATGAACTGTTAATGCAAAATGGTCATGTGACACACCGTGAAATAGAGATTTATGCGTATGAGACAGTAATAGCCCGTGTGCGCCACATCCAACGAAAATTGTTAGGTGGTCGAGGCACTTCGACTATAGTGAGTTGTTGGCAGACATTTCCGTTTGAGACTTTGGAAAAAGTTCAAAATCGAACAAGAAAACAAGAATAATTTTTCACAATGATAATGCGAGCTCTCACACATCGGCTCAAAACAGGATTTTTGATACCCTAAACAAAATCCTGTTGTTGTATTCTCAGGAGGAAAAAATCACTACAAAAAATTATGAATATTGGCTAAACTTTTGGAAAAGGTCTTGTATAAAACGGCATTTACATTATAACATTTTACCGGGTTAATGTACTTTATGAGTATTTATTTGACATTTATACAATAAAATTTATCATTTAAACCCACTAAGTTAACGAAATCCGGTACAATGTAAACGCAATATAATAGTATAATTATTCAGAATTTGGAGCAAGTTTTTTTAACCAAATTGGTTTTTATAGTTTTTTTAGCCGAACTGGATGTTATTTAATATTTTTGATTCCCATTAATTCCAAAAATTTCCCAAATTTCGTTATTTTGGTATTTCGGGTTCTGGTTTAACAAAATTGCCTATAACTCCTTCATCAATTCATTATTGGGTATTTTGAGGATTTTGCATAGAGTCTTTTGTCTGCAGGCAGGTCAAGTTCGAAGATGGGATTTATCGGTCCAGGTTTAGGTATAGCTCCCATATAAGGGTACCCCCCAATTTTCGGTATTTCGCTGAAATTTTCTACATTGGGTTTTTATTGTGTACCAACTATCTCCACAAAAAATTTTAAATATAGGTCCATTTTTTCTGGTAGCCCCCATATTACGGTACCTCCTAATTTTCAGTATTTTGGAGGTTTTGATCGTATTTTCCGCCGAATAAGTGTTATTTATCTCCACAAAAAATTATGAATATAGGTCATTTTTTTCGGATAGCCCCCATATAAGGGTACCCCCAATTTTCGGTATTTCGGGGTTCTTGAGCGCGTTTTTCAACCGAATTCGCTGCAATTTGGTATTTTGTAGTCGTATATGGTAACAAATCTCCCATCCAAAAATTATTAATATTTGCCCCCTTCTTTGGGGTAGTCCCCATATAACCCCCTTTTTTATATTAAAATGGTTATCTAATTTGTTACGCGTTTTGAGTTTGGTTCTAAGACTCTGTTTTAATCATTTCACCTGCGGAGGGTAGCGAGATAAAAAATTACAACGTAAGGTTCGATGAACTATAGCCGCATTTAGATCTAGCCCCTGTGTGGAGGTTCCAGAAGGAGTGGACCGATATTCCCCATCTTCGAATTTGAATTAAGTTTGGAAGAAATAATGGGATAAGCAAAGTTTGGAGGAAATCTACATTTTCTGAAACGGATTTGAAACATGGGGTCTAGAACCAATATTTCGATGAGGCATATTTTCACCGTGTTAAAGTGTATACACCCTCAATATTTATTTGAATTTTGAATTAATTGAAATTATAATTACTTTCCTTTCCATTTTTGAAACGGAATTTATTTCACATATATTTCTATGTATAGCTTTAAAATCATTTATCTCCAAATAAGCATCACAATGAAAATGACAATGAACTAAAAATTAAATTTCATCTCCATATTTTTCTTTGTTAAAAATTGTACAGAATGTTGGAAATGAACAAATATGGATTTTTTATTAGTGCAATTAAAAAAATATGAATTTATTCATATACGTGATTGTTCATATTATGTGATAATTAACAACAAATTCTATTTACTGCTCTATAATAAAAATAAAAAATATTTATTTTTCACAAAAATATTTAAATATAATTTGTGACCATATTGGTCATTATGAGAATTGTCAACACGCGAAATATTCTACAACTACGCATATACATATCTGTGTCCAATGGTCAGGCAGATAAAAAAATGTTTCGGCCTCTTTTGAAATGCCTAGTTGTCAAACTACTTTGTTTGTTTGAAACGAATTTGGATGTGTTCAAAAATTGTCATTAATCATTTGATATGGCTTAATTAATTTAATTGATTTTTTTAATTCAATAAATAAAAAAATGAAAAAAATATTTGTTTTGCTCCACATACACTCGATTGGGCACAGTGCAGCACAGCATCACCATCAAACGGAATTGATTTTTTTCACTTGGCATAGGAATATGTGTGGCGCTATGGCCTAACCGACTGGCTTCCAAGAGCAACAAACAAACTGGTTCACTTGTGTCTTTTTTTTATATCCAAAAATAGTTCCTCTTTTTCGTAGGAAGTACATCAAATTAACATTCTGCTATTTATATACTGAGTGAGTGTGTTAGAGAAAGATGTAGAGTGAGAGGTATTGGAAATCGTAAATTAAGAAAACCGCTCGATTTGTTAAAAGTTTGTCATTTGATTAAAGTAACGCTTTCAAATTGTTGTAATAAGACGGGGTTTTTATTGTTGCTTGGTTCGGTACTCTTTAGCATTGGATTGGATTTGCTTGCTCGCATGCCCGCCCGCCTGGCCTGTCGTGCCTGGGTAATTGTCATCTCAAAAATACCAAAAAAATCGAAAAAAAAACAATCGAATTAGAAAGACACATTGTATGGCAAGACAGCTTGAATGAAGGAACATGAATGAAGCCAACAAATAAAAGAGTGCCGACAAAGCTCAATAAATACTTAAGCATTAGACACAGCCTAATTTATAGACGGACGGACAGGCAGACACACATATGCTCTGACATATGGAGATGTGTGTGTGTGTTTGTGTGAATGTTTGTTGGGTTTTCTTATTGGTTTGGTTATTGGCTGCTTGCTTACTGACTCCTTTGAACATTTGAAATTTTTGTGTGATTTGTCTTGGTTGATGTTGTTGTTGTCGATGTTTCTGAAGTCATGACTTTCGAAAATTTACACAGAGTTATAATTTACGCCATTAATTTTAAAATCACAACACAGCACAACAAGTTGATTGTCAATTGCCATTTAATTTGTTGGGAACAAACCTGGCTTTTGTGTTTGTTTTTTTTTCTTAAGGAGATAATCTAGTTTTGAGGAGATGAGGATTGAGAGGATAAGAATAAAACAAATGCAGTAAATAAATGAATTTTTCTGTAACCCTATTAAGAAATGTGCTATAGTACGTTTACATTGTAACAAATTTATTAAATCCAGTAGATCTAAATAGACAATTCCATTACATATATCCCAAATAAACCCTCATAGAGGAGGTTAACACGGGAAAAAGTTGCAATGTAAATTCCGTTTTACTTATGTATATTTAACCGTGAAACAAACAATATCGGTATAAATAATTTTCGATCATTTTTTCAACTTCGATTGAGACAAATCCAAAATATGGAGCTTGAGTTTTTTTTTTTTAATTTTCTGGATGCAAAAATTATTGCCCACGCATTGTTTCTTCATGTGCGGGAATAAAATATTGTCGGGGCTGCGCATCAATCCCACATTTTGTCCGGTCAAAATAAAAAAAGGCTAATTTGGGCCAATGTGTGAGAGCTTACATTGTCCCGAATGCTTATTTTTCCGTAGACTACAAATTGCAATGTACATCTCAGAATTGACCTAGTATATTGGTCGAGCTGAACAGTCGCATAACATAAAGCTATTTTCCTGAAGAAATAGGCGACCATTTGCTTCGAAGTTCTTCTTCCTTGAAAAACTTTCGTTGGATATGCATCGTCTTCGATGACCCACATGTTCGACTGCTGTTTGGTTTGTTTCGGGTTCATACGTATAGATTCATGATATGTCACCTGTGACGATCTTATAAGGAGGTCCTTCGTATTTTAAGTATTATTAGTATTATTAAATTTGTCAATCAATTTGCAACACCTCGAAATATGCGCCCCAACAAATAAATATGTTCTGGATCAGAATAAATATTAAAGGTAGAGAGTTGTTACTTTTTCTAGTGCTAGGGTGGTATTGACGATGCGATATATCGGTCCACGTTTTAGTATAGCTCCCATGTAACAACCGAATAGTCTGTAATTTGGTCTTTTAGTTTTTCAAAAGGTAGATAATTTTCTTTCTATGAATTTTAGTATTAGTCCATATTTTAATGTATCCCACATATAACGGTGTTTCCCAAATTTCGGCGATTTTTTTCTCTCAAATTGGTTCTAATTTTATATTTTGGATTCAAATTGGATAGAAAAAATCTGCTTAGCACAAAATATCTTTATTGATCCAAGTTTCGGAATAGACCTCATATTATTCGGTTATTTATGTATGTTTTTCAACTGTATGTAATTAAAAAATTTTAGTTCTCATTGGGTGTCAAATCTTTCAGACCACAAAATCAGCAATATCGGTCCACGTTTTAGTATAGCCTCCTTAAAAGGTCCTATTTTTGGTATTTTGGAGATTTCAGACATGTTTTTCAGTCTTAATCTAATTATATATTTTTTGGTACTCATTGGCTGACAAACCTTTCTTATTGCTGATATCGAACCATGTTTAAGTATAGGCCCCATATAATTGTATATCCCTAATTTTCGTAGTTTTCAGTTCTCATCGTGTAGCAAATCTTCCTACCAAAAATTGTAAATAATGGGTCGATCTTTGGGGAATAGACCCTATATAAACGCTCAGCCCGTTCCTACGTATTTTGATGGTTCTAGGCGCATTTTCCAACCAAACTGACTTCATTTTAACATCATAGAGAGACTTTTATTGGACATTCAAGGACCTTGCAATGTAGATTACTCTATAATTTATAATTTTTAATACAAGTCCATCATATTCTATAGTTGGTAATATCGCCCCCATACAAAGGTCACTCGTCATTTTCGATATTTTTAAGGTCTTAAGGCAAAATTTTAAAGTGTCTGTATTTTGGTATTTCTTTTTCTCCCGGCAGCAAATTAATAAGGCCTTAATTAAACCCCATAAAAATTGCGATCGATTTTTGTTATTTTGAATGTCTGCCTCGTGTTGACGGAAATAAAAAAATAACAAAAAGAAAAACATTTTTACGATCAACTGTTGGCGGAAGAATTGTCCAAGGATACGTCTATTGCATGACATGCCACATAACGCTCTTAAATTATCACGTCATCGATGTTTTTTGTCATTGATTGAACTGCTGCATTTACAGTGCTGAATGATATGCTTCATTGCCATACAAATCTTTATGTTCATTGTGAAAAAATATAGCATGAAAATGCACAAATGTCGCCAAGCACTTATCCCTGTACATATTTTGACTACATAATGAATAGGAGGTGGACACACAAAGCTAGATCTATTAAAATAGTCGGGATAATATTGTCAATATTACAGACATGTGAACAATGTTTCGTGGTACTTGAAAGTACTACTTCTTATGATATTCTCTTGTGTCCTATATCCTATAATAAGACCTTGAGTAGTAAAATACTGTCGTGAGTTTAAAAGTAGCCCTGGATCTTACAATATTTTTAAAACATAGTTGTGTTGGGAATAAAAAATTATAACATATTTCCAAAAATATTTTTTTATCTTTAGATTTTAATTATTTTACATCTCATGTTGAACATGTTGGAATTTCAATTAAGTTAACATTTAATGAAATGCTTTAGATAAATATTTTTGAAATATCTTTATCCTAAATCTTTTGAGCCATTTATTATAAGAAGCACACAGGCACACGCATTCCAAAATCATGACCAACCAACCCACCGACCGAACTGAACTGGCAAAACAGACACTTGTCTTTCATGGAGATGTAAGATTTACGGTTACGAACAAGAACAAGCCAAAAGAATATTAAAAACAAAAAAAACGCCAAACCGAATTGGCTCACGCATTACTTATGCCAGCGATACTAGTGATTTCAATTTCAATTAATGCTGACACTTTGAGATTTAGGCCAAAAAACTCATGAAATCAAAATCAAAAAAAAAAAAAAGAATCACTTAAGTAGTTGTGTACTTGTGTTCTACTACTATTCAATGGTTTGTTCGTCCGCCCATATGGCCACAACAAGGGGTGGACAGACATGCTCACTCATACACACACACCCATCATATCATCTATGGCATCTGAGCGAGTGCGACTAGGCATCCAGTCCCCAAAACTGGCAAAAACAGAAAAAAACGTGCCAAGCATATATTATGATTACGATTATGGTCATATCATAATGTTGGTCTCTCTCTCTCTGTTTTCGGTTTACAGTTCTGTGTTTTTTATTTGGTATGCAACCAGTCATAGCAAACGTCAGGCCGTCCGTCAGCCAGTTCTTATCTCATTAAAATCTGCTGATGAGGCCGTTTGGCCACTTACTTTGTGGTCACTTATCTGTTGTAAATGCAGAAAATTAGTAATGAGTTGTTTTCCCAAGTATGGCCGGCTGACTGGCTGGCTGGCAGGCTATGGTCTGAAGATTTTCTGGTTTGTCAGATGTTGTTGGATTTATAAGATTTTTCATTCTCCGTTTTAATGTGTGTGCTTGTTTATTTTTCAAATTTAGATACGAAGAAAAAGATTTGAATGTAATTTCTCGAGTGCTTTGATGATGAGTTCTTTTCATCTCTCATCATCATCACACATTTTGTTTTTCAGGCAGAGGGAAAGGTTTGGGATGTTTTGTTATCTTTGGCAGATTTTTTGGGTAGCCGAACACGCCAAAATGTCTGGCCATAAAATTATACACATGTGTAGGAATTTTATGGTGACTGGGTTGGCCAAATAATGGTACCCCAGTGTAAACGTGGGTCTTAATGAGGTTGATCAAGAAAATTTCCCACATAATTTATAATTAGCAAATGAACATCAAATGCCTAATGTGTTTAACAGTAAATTTGCTGAAATGAAAATTCAAAGGATCTTAAAAAATCTCTATAAAATTTAAAAATTTATATTACACTGTGGTCTCAAACGCTCTCGTATTGCGTATGAGCAATATGAGTCCATAATACTTATACGATTATTAGTTCCCTATGTGTTATGAGAGTGATGAGGATAATAATACAGCTTATAAACTTTACCGTATAATGCGATAATGTATTCCCTTTGTAGTTCATTAATATAAAAATTTATAACGAGGGGCTAATATTTCTGATCTATGCACCCCTATGTGCAGCATATTGCCCTTTGACCTTGTGCACCAAGACAATGCGAGCTCTCACACATCGCCTCGAATCAGTGTCTTATTGATCAACCAAATCTTTGGATTGATGGGCCATCAGCTCTACAGGTCACACTTCCAGTCGCTTCTTTTTATTTCTGCACATCAACAATTATGTGGCCAACGATTTTCATCGCCAGAAGATGCTGTTCAGTAATCATGTTTGTGTCTCAATTGATGTAGGAAAAGTACTTCGTTTATTGATTTCTGCCCAAGAAATAAATGAATAAACAGTGCTACAGAAAAACAAAAAAAATTGATGATAAATTTTCACATTTTCATGAAAAGACCAGAAACTTTATATAGTGGACCTCGTAATCCGAAAATATATATTTTAATAAGTAACATCGAGGGCAAGCCCCCTTTCCATACTATGATGGAGGACTTACAAATATCTTCCTTTATATTTATTATTTGGAACAAAGCCACATAAATTCCTAACTTCAAAATCCAATAACAGAAATATTTGTTGGTCAGAATTTCCATACCCTGCAAAGCCATAAAACAAACAATTTCATTTGAAAAACAAAAAGACCGCAAAAGAATTGGGTGTGTTACCAGTAACAAATTATTTTCATTAGTAGCCTTGACCATGGTTAGAATGACCAACACAAACAAAAAACAAGGAGTCATGACAACCGACAAACCACACATTCAAAACATTGTTCAGCACCCTTTGTTGGAAACTTCATACAGTAAAGCCTCTAACAAGGGACACATGATAAATTAAAAAAAATATATATATATATTAGATCACATATGCCCCCTGTTATATACTTGGGAAATATTTTTTCATTTAAAATAGATTTTTTTATTTTTTGTCTCAGGGAATAATTCATACAAATTACCATTATAAAATTTCATGCCTTACCATTATACTCCTGTCCTGTCTGCCCGAATACATATTAATCCTATTGTTGTTGGTTTATTTTATTTCAACAAAAACAATCCACCACCTGAGCCATCTGCAAATGTGTTTTTTATATGCGAATTAATGTTGCGTGTAAACTAATCCTGTTAAAATGCCGTTTTTATATATGAGTCATAAAAAAATTAACAAACACCCAATTCCATAAATTGACTAAGGGATGGCCATTGTTGATTTTTTTTTTGTTTTCAGCAATGGCTTTAACAAAATGAATCCTCTACAACAACATACATTCGAAATGTGGGGCATAATTTAAACTCATTTAAATTAAAATTATTTGTTGGCCCTCAAAGGCCGGCTTAAGGAAGGCCTTCAAAGTCAGTTTTAATTTTATATATAAAACATTTCTTTATAAAATAAAAAAAGTTTTTAAAATTTATCTCAAAAAATTCCATTAGAAAAATCTTTGAAAACTCATTTTAGGGTTAAACCAGATCTTATGCAGAGTTTGTACCAATATCCCAACTAGAAGTCGTTTTAGAAGGATGGTATAAAGGACAAAAATATTCTCCTTCAAATTTTACTATAAGTCACTGAACAAGAGAAATTTATATATATAATATATATATACAGAATATATGAACCTCAATTTATGACAAAAAAAATCAAAAAATGTTAGTAATTTTTTTCATTGAAATTTCCCAGTACTCTTTTTCAACAAATTGTATGAATGTAACATGAAACTATATTTTTCATGCGCATTGTTAAGGAATGTAATATTTTACGTCAATTTTCACTGAGTCTCAAACCAAACTATACATTTAAATTCAATATTTTTTTAGAAATTTACAATATAAAATTTACGATATGGCAAAAAATTCTGTATTGACTTCAGTAAGTGTCAATTAAACACCTTGAAAAATGTATCAAAATCTTCAATAACACTGCATCTTAGGGGTATTCCGCCAAAGACAAAATTATTCTACATAAAATATCTCTATTAGTAACCTAAGAAAGTTTTTTATAAACACAATAATTATTTTTAAAAATTATCTCTACAGCAAATTTTCTATTTTGATCAAATTTCGCACTTTTTCTAAAAAAATTTCAAAAAATTGTCAAAACAACCAAATTTATTCGTTGGCCAGATTCCCTTCTCCGTGTGAGCTCTAGAGCGACCAGAAAAACAGACAAACATAAAGTTGTTGGTCCATCAGATCCCCTAAATATTCACCGATCATTACCAAAAACAATTGGTGCTTGGTCCTTGGTCCGAACCGGTCCTACATACAAATTTTCATGACCTTGGTCCTGCACAAAACACACACATGTCTATATCGACATTTCGAGACATCAAAACACGTAGGGCCACTCAAACTTATACCCAGAAAAAAGTTACAAATGAATATTTTCATAACTTCATTCATAGTTAATATTTTCTATATTTTGTACTTGTACCTCGCTTTGAATGCAAATAAAAATTCTTATAATCATGAGAAAGTCACTATTTTTCCAAAAATGTAAACATTTCAAAACAAAACAATTTTCTACTGCGCTCTTTTTTACCACTATTTGCGCTCATTTTCTCTCTCTTTTTGTAGAAAAAACAAATGTATTCATCTCAAGAAAAAAACACCACAACCACCATTCATTGTTCGGCTGTGTTTTGTTTTGGTATCGATCTCCACCTCTCCACTTACTTGGTGGTTGCTGTTTTTGCCACCGTTTAACCGTTTGACTCCTTTCCTGTTGCTAACAGACACGCCTATCGACCTCTGCATTGGGGTTACAAAATTCGCATATGTATTTTCCAAATTATTTCGATATAAATGTTAAATACAATATATCAAACAAGTGTTGAGACGAGCGACAAGCTCAATGGAATGTTTAACATTGTATATAATTGTTTTAAAATCAAAAGAAATGGGAGAAGACATAACATAGAAGAAGAATACATAAAATCAAAATTGAAAAATTTAAACGACAAAGAATTTTTGTCGTCACCAAACACACACACTCCAAAGTTGTTGTTTCACTCACTCTCTCTATCTGGCAGGAAACCAGATTTTAAAGTTGTATGAATTGTATTCATAGAATGCAGAAATCTTGACATTAACAACACTTTCTGAACACTATTCATATAATATACGAATTATTTTATCTGTGCCCTACCCCACACCACTGAACACACGATCCAAATTTTTTTCACACTCTCTCTCTCTCTCCCTCTCTGACAAGAAACCAATATTTAATGTTTTATGAATTGCATTCGTAGAATGCAGAAATCCCGACATTGTCAATAGTTTTTGGGCATTATTCATATAATATATTTTTTTCTGGGCCATAAAAACAATCCTACACCACAAAAACACACTCCAAAATTGTTTTTTTTTTTTTTTTTGATTCTCTCTGACAAAAATCCGGTATAAATTTTTATGAATCGTATTCATAGAATGCAGAAATCCCGACATTGGGAGCGCCTTCTGAACACTATTCATATAATATACGAATTAATTTTTTCTGTATAATACCCTCACAACAAAGTTGTATATGGTACAATGAAGATAAATATTCGCATGTTCAGTATTAGGCCAGAAATATATAGTATCTCTTGTATTAATAAATATTTTGAATCAAGCCTCAAATTTGAAATAGTTTTTTATTATCTGCTTCAATTAAAATTTGTTAATTTGTATGCCTTTACATTGTTTGGCCGATCTCTGTGTATGTGTGACAACATAATTTGTATGTCTGCGATAATTATTAATTATTATTTCCGATTAAGCCAGAAGGCTTTCACAAGTCAATTCAAAAAACAATAAAAGGTTGCTTTAAACTGTAAGAATACCATTGTGGGAGCCAACAGACATAAAGGCAGCGCCACCATAAAAGCTTCCACAAAATGTAGAAAAAGAAACAATGTAAACCTACCAAAAATCCCCAACAAAATGGGAGGTGTTTCTTTACATAATTATATGGATGTAGGCATTTAAATACCTAAAACAGTGGAGATGAATTTTTACAACAACAATAACATTGACAATAAAAACAAATAAGGGAGATGAAGATGGAGAAAGAGGCAACAAAATAACCAAAAATCAATTATAAACCTGTGTAAACTACATTATATTGATTGTGTGGCCTAATGATGAATGACTGATCGACTGGTTGGCTGAATGAGAATGTGACCAACAATTATTGCTTTGAGGCTAGATGGGTTGGTTGGTTTGTTCGTTGGCTATTCACTGAAGGTCTGAGAAATATTCCCACTACTGATTCCCAGGGAATAAAATATTCAAATAAAGTTTTTGAATGTTGCTGGGGAAGTAAATTTAATTACAGTCACTAGTTATTGATTATTTCTACTGGAAGCCACTAAGGTACGGAAATTATTAGAGGCAGTAATTGTAAATGATTTAGAAGGGTTAGTTATTGGAGGGAGATTCAAATAGTTCAAATAGTAAATTAAATGCTACATTAAAATATTTGTGTATTGAATATTTCCAATGCATTGTGATATTAAAAAATTTCATGCTAATTTTTATTTATTTTCGACAAAGCCAAAAAATTTAAAGAAGTAAAGGAGAGAGTGAGAATTTTTTTCTCTTCGACTTCTTGGCTTTTTAACGCCATATATTTCTTAATTAATGAATTAATTTATTATTGGCATGATTAATTCAGACAGTATTTTGCCTTTCTAATGTACTTCGATTTATTCGAAACATAAATCATGATTGGAATCACAAACCGAATCTCTCTCCTTTCCTATTAAATATTTAACAAATATTCCGCCTACGAATTTTTGGATAATTTATTATGTTATTTTTATTTATTTTTAAATAGTAAAAATCATTTTCAATCTAAAATCATTTTAGAATATGATCTAAGTTTTTTTTGTTCCTGTCTGCATACTTTCCCTATATGTCTTTAGCAAATATGTCGGATGATGGCAAAACAATCTGAATATTACCAGGAAATAGTAAAAATGGCAAAAATCCATTCAACAAATGAACACCAACAGCAACAACAACAACGACAGCTAAATAAACTGAGAAGTTGTAAAATGAATACACGCAACAAAAACAACAACTGAAACAGAAAAAGAAAAAGAAAACATTATCATAATATTATGCCAAAAGCATGTGTTTAAGCATAAAAACGAGCCTAGAAACATAAACTATTGCAGTTCAGCTCGTATCATTTTTCCTTTAGAATAAAGTTGGTATGTGTGTTTTATTTTTCTAGTTGTTGTTCTTTCGCATTTCCCCAACAAGTCCATCATTTTTATATTTCAATCTTTTTGCTGTTGTAGTTGTTGTAATTTTTTTACTGCATAATGCAGCTAAGCGAAGTTAAATATTTACAACCTGGAAAAAATGTCTTCAGGTTGTGGAAGTAGGGGATAGGAATAAGGGGCCTTGAAATACAAGGGATACTTTTTATGCGAAGTCTGATAAAAAAATAGTCATTATTTAATTTTATGCCCTACACAACTATTTTGTAAGGATATTATAATTTTGAGTTATCTCAATATTTTGTTTTGGCCCTAGGCCAACCATTTTGTATACCAATCGTTATATTACGACTAGTCGATCTAAACATGTATGTCCTTCGGTCTGTCTATATATTATAATTTGAAAACATGATACTGACCACAGTTATGGACTAATCGTCACGAAATTTTCATGTAGGATGAGTTCTGAGCAAAGAAACCCCTTTTGTGTTGGGCTTGTCGTTCGTATAAACAGTTTTTTGATAGCATTTATATCGAAATAATTTGGAAAATACATATGCGAATTTTGTAACACCAATGCAGAGGTCGGTAAGAGTGTCTGAAATAAAGAAGTAATGGAATTCAAAACTAGTAACAATCGAGTGAGTGGAAAGCCGACGGTTGTAAGCAACAAAAAAGCGAACGATACCCGAGGCGGAGAACGATACCAAAACAATACACAGCCGAACAATAAATTGTGGTTGTGTTGGTGGTGTTATTTTCTTGGATGAGGGAGAGAGAAATAAAATGAGCGCAAATTGTGCAAAGTAGGAAAATAGTTGTAATATTAATGAAATGTTTACGTTTTTTGGAAGAAAAATAGTGAACTCCTGGCCCTGAAAATGGTTTGTTCTCGGTGGATCCGCTATAATTTGACCATCGCTCAAAAAAACTTAGAAGAAGAACTTCAAACGAAATGGTCGATTGTTTCTTCGAAAAAAATGTCATATTGCGACTGTTTCGCTTTATTAACATAGGAAGCTCAATTCTGAGGAGTGCACCACAATTTAAGTCGTTTATTTTGAAAGTGGATTAAGTCCATTTTGTTTGTGGCTTTGTGTCTTTAAACATGATAGAAAATATAACGTAATATTTTCCGTAAACATTTTTAGTAAAACCAAGATTTGTATCAGAATCTAAAATGGACTTAAACCACTTTCATAATAAACAACTTATTTTTTTGCCTAAAGTCATCGGAAAAATTTTAAAAATTACTGTTACGGCAGGGATGATATTTTATTGACGATCTTAGTCTCTGCCATAGAGTTCCACTTTAAAAGAAATAAGAAGATTTTCCTTAGAATAATTTTTATTTCCATACAATAATTCATATTTCTTTTCGGAAGAATATTTCCGTATCAAGTCCCAAAGGGAACCCCTTAAAACCTGCAACCTCTAGAAGGCCCCACGATTTTCCGCCTCTGACTCTCAGCAGCTTTTCACTGTGATTGATGCGTGGTTGTTATTTCACTGTTTTTTTTTTTTGGTTGTTGGTATTAGTAGTGTATATGTATGTGTATGTGAAAAGCTGTGGGTATTTAGAAACATAAACACGCTGTTATTCTAATGGCAAAAAAATTAAAAACAAACTTGAGGATAGTAGAGATGTCTGTCCACACAAAAAAATTCCAGCGTAAAAACAGCACACTATTTGTTGTTCGTTTGTGTGTCGGCTACAGACCCTGATGCATTTCAATTCAGATGCATGATGTTCAGTTTTTTGTTGTTTCGCTATTCTCCAGTTGAAACATGCGAATGTTCTTGTTTTATTGGGTACCACCAAATGTTGTACGAGAGTTTACGACAGGAGTGCACAGGAACCGAACAATAAACAAGAACATTGCAACAACACTACACTACAGTAAAACAGCAGCAACAAAACGGAATACTACAAAAAACGAGCACACATGAAACATTGTGGGCATGTAAATAACATGACATTCCAGAGACTCATTGGTTGTTAGCCAATTCTGCCTATCTACCTACCATTTAGTTATGGCAAATGGTGGGGACTATTGATCGGTTGGCAACAAGATATGATAAAGAATGGAGCTGGTAATTTATACGATTTGGATCAGACATTTTGGATTATAACTTTATAGCGTTTGTGGTGGAATTATAAGAAATTAATATCTCTACGTAGAGCATATGTAGAGCGAGATGCTCAGAAATTATTCTTATACAAAAATTTATGTTTGTAAGGAACATTTTCATATTAAACCAGCCACCCACCGGAATAAAATCCTGTGTATGTGCCTGTCTCGAAGGAAATTTTTTTTTTATTTTTTAGGAATTCGAAGTTCAACCTTAGTGGCAATACTTTATTTTCTTGACTAATTTCTTTGGGTTTATACTTCCCAACTGAAATGTCATGTTTTAAGTCTCGAAGTACCATTTGAGAAAAGCATATTTATTCTGAGATTTTTATCATTCCCTATTTTTTTTAATTTTTCTCTCATCTCCTCTATAGGGTGATCTGAAATTCGTCTTCAATTCTTTACTTCTTCAAACATTAACACTTCTAAAAATATTTTTTAGAAAAAAAACTAGAGATTCATTCCGTTTTTTCCTACTCATGTAGAGAGTCATGACTCGCCGCCATCAATTCCACATTGGCAGACGTACGACTGGCTGGATGCCTAACTGACTGATGGACTCACAGCCAGACAGATGTTCAAAGTAGTATTTTTTCTGTCTGTCTGTGTGTTGTTTGTTCAAATGTTTGTTTATTTGTACAATACCTTGCAGTGCTAGCTTATGGCTTATTTTCGTTTCTGCTACTCCTGCTACTATTTCTTTTTTTCTGACTGTGCGTTCAGCTATTTTAATTTTAATTTTTTTCTATCTCGTACATTATTTCTGCTGTTTTTTCAAATAAACAGTTTTGAAGAAATTTTAATTACTCCCCGACATAGCACATTCACACTAATGGCAAATGATAGGTAGGATTTTTATTTTGTTGTTGGGAAGTCGTAGAGAGAACTTTGGTACTCGGCAACAATAAACTACAGTATCTAAAACTTATAAGGTATAAAATTATTGGTCCATTTTTTACCTGATATGTCTGATCAAAAAGGATCCATTAACTACAGTGTAGCCTTGAAAGTGCCTCAAAGATGTAGTTTTTAAGTTCCAAAGTTGTTCCGAGTTGTAGTGAACGTCTTCCTTCCTACACCATCAGCATGTATTTCTCGCCATTTACTGCTAGAACCACTTTGACAAACTCCTTCTCAGTTTGTTCAAAGGTGGATGTTAATACTCGCAATGTTCGACTCATTATGTTGATATCATCGGCGCGTAAAATATGTTGTTTGGTGTACAGAGTGCCATTTCTGTTCACCTTTGCATATCGTATGACGCTTTCCAGCAGGATGTTAAAAAGGTCACATGACAACTGTCACCATGTCTGAATTCTTGTTCGGTATTGAAGAGCTCCGATAAGTCCTTTCCGACTTTAACTGCTGACCTTATACCAGTTAAAGTTATCCTACATAGCCGTATTAAGTTTGCAGGTATGACGAACGCAGACATGGTTTTAAACACCTCTGAACGGATGGGGCTGTCGAATGCGGTCGACGAATAGGTGGAATTTGTCGAATCCGGTCGACGAATAGGTGGAATTTGTCGATGTGTTTTACGTGGGTCTTTTTTTAGGATTTGGCGCAGAGTGGAAAACTGGTCTATGGTGAATTTGCAGTTCTGAAGCCGCATTGGTATGGTCCGATAATGCCATTGATCATTGACATAAGTCGTTCACACAGCACACTGGATAGCACTTTATATGCGATGGGAAGGAGACTAATTCCTCTATAGTTGGCACATATCGTCTTGTCACCTTTGTTGTGGACGGGACACAGGATGATTGTACTAATCAGTTAGTGCATACTCTCAACTAGCGTCTGACCACCGGCCATGAATAGTTCGGCTTTTAACCCATAATTCAGCCGATTAATTGCTATTCTGACCTCATCTTGGCTAGGTGGTATACAATTTTCCACTTTCCCCCATTTCAACACCCAAGCAATTATTTATTTCTAATTACAAACAATATTTGATCTTAATCAATTATTAGCCATCGATTTCGGACAATTTACATAAACATAGATATAATTTTTTATTTCGAAACTGACATTTCCTTGGCCCCTGCCATTAGTTAACATTAAAGCGGCCAGTTCGTGTTGTCTATAACGAATGTACAATGTTGTTTTTCAAACTTAGGCCCAGCATGTTGTCCGGGCGGATACCATATTTCCTCCATCACTGTTTATATAAAAGATATCCCGTTGTGTGTTCATAGACCAAAGTCTTCAATGGCAACATTTTTTAATTTAAAAATGCAGGCAGCCGTTTCAAACATTTTTCTAACACCTTTGCAAGCCAAATAAAAGAAGAGCAGCAGCATTAGATGTCAAGTTGAATATTACCGACAAGATACAATTAAAAGGGTATGGAAGAGAGATGTTTGGTAATGAGGTGCAAAGAAAATAAATTGATAAAATAAAAATATCTACAGGAAACAAAAACAATTTAGAGGCACATTATTATGTACGTATGTGTGTTTGTGTTTAGAGGAAAAACAAATCATTTCCGTTTGTCGCGATATTTATATCCAAATATGTGCGATCGATTTTAGAAAATTTTGTTCGAAACATGAATCAAAATTTAGAAGTCCTCGCGAAGAAGTAGTATTATATACCGGACTTATGACAAAGACTTATTAAGAAGGTACCTTCCTATTTTGTACTCTGGGTTCTAAGTTGGCGGAAAATCTTTTTGAAAAAATGTTGTTATAGGGACAGTTTTCATTATGGCCATTACAGTCCCAAACACGAACGTATATTTCGAAACTTTTGGTCAAATTGCCGATTATAAAATTGGACAATTTTTCAATACATCTACACCCAAATGTTCATTCAATATCGAATGTATGCTGATGACAGAAATGCGCAAGTATGTGTCTATCTCACGATATGTCAAATGACAATCAGTGTTCGGCATCAGTGTTAACCATTTTATTCAATTCATTGTAAACAACACAACACATGATGGTTCGTTTATGATAAAAATGGCAAACCTTCCAATGAAAATGGCGCAGGATACATTAAGGCCCCATAAGCGACTACGCAATACCTAGTGTATGCTAGTAGAAGATATACCCAAGAATGTCTCTATCTCACGATATGACACTCTTGAATTATCAGTTCAAACATGACATCAATTTTGGACTCCAGTATTTACGAGGTTATTAACTTTTTGGAAAATTGATTTTGCATGTCAATGTAATCAACACAACACATGGTCGTACCTCAAACCGCACTGAGTACGTTTAAGATAGATATGACAAACATTCCATTGGAAATGACAAATGGTGCAGGATACTTTATGGTACCATAAATATAAAAATAGTTCAAGACCTTAGGTCACATTTCGATTATAATTTGAACAGATGATAGCGCAATTATGGCGCCCAATCAAATTTTATTTCAAGCTGAAAAGGGCTTAATTCCAGTGTTCCCTTTTCAACGCTCTATTTTTTATTTGGTCTCCATTATAATCGACCTCGTTATAAAACATTTAAATAAACGAAAATTGTTTTAAAGCCCAATTCAATAAAAGCCTTCTAATTTCATATTCAAATAAGTATTTATTGATTTCGATGTGGTAGTTCCACCACTTAAATTCCAAATTTATAACCTTTTTTTATTATAACCATCATGGTTAAATTCCCATTATTGGTTAATCATGATGTCAATAAAAAAATTTACGAGCATTCATAAAATCTTCTTCCCCACTCCCACAATAACCCAGCTAACAATAAAATTTCATTAAAAATAAATAAAATTTTGAAATAATAAAAATAAAATGATCGGTCTACCTTTATATAATTTTGTTTTAACTTCTGACACTACACCTGTTTCACAGACAACAAACAAATATAAATTGTATTCAACTGATCTCTTATTTTTTATTTAATTCAGTGACAAATGTTATAAAAATGTTATTCTTTTATTATTTTCTTTGGAAAAAATCCCAATTTTTTATAGATTTTTAAATATCCCATTTTCCCACATCACATGGCAATTTTGGGAGTCAATCAACCTGCCGGAAAAAAATAAAACAATACACACTTAATGCATAAAATATGTGTGTGGCGCGTGTATATTGACTTTTTTATTATTCCCCTCGTAAAATGGACCAGTCACAAGACAACAATCAAACCAACCATCTATCCATTCATTCATCCCAAATCCAACCATCCATCTAATCAAGCCACCAATCAACTCCCCAACCAGGCAACAGCATCCTTTGCTCCAAACCCTCTATATTCCGTCATTGACTTTCAAGTGGATGGTTGGAATCAACAATTTTGTCTCGTGTTTTTTTTCGTGCCAAAGCGTGTCAATTTCATACCATCGTCGAGTGTTGAAATCGACTTTATTGTTGTTGTAAATATTTTATGGGATTGCCATTAAATATGTCGCCTCCACCTACCAACCTCCACATCCCCACACACCAAAAACATCCTCATCAAAGCGACAATGAAATGTCAACCTTACAAATTATACAGTAAATTTATGTCACACTTTTCGTGGGAGATCTTTTCCCCCTGTACGATGTTTTACAACATCATGTTGGGGTGTGGGGAAGAAAATTCACAATTCACTAAGGGGACAAATTGCAACCGTGTTTTTTTATTGCCGAATTATAAAATAAGTAAAGGGGGAAAACAATTTATTTGCCAAGTACTTGAGCCTTAGCGGGATAACAAATTGAATATTGATAGTCCATTAAGTCTCAAAAAGTATTATGTGTTTGCAATTTTGTGGGGAAATCAATATTAATGGGATTTTCGGAAGAGGTATTCAGGGAAAAAGAAAATTTAATCAAACGAAATAAGAAGTAGTCATCTCTTCAAATTTAACATAAAATTTATTGTAACGTTCGCCTAAATAAAGAAATCATTCTAAAAGTCTTCGAAGACATGTTTACAAAGGCAAGAGATGGACAATCTCGTTCTTGAAACGTCAGTTTTAGAATGACTCGTAAAAGAATTCAAAATGGCTTTCGGTGATTATCCAGCTGAATGCAACCCCAAAGGTGCATGATCCCTATGACCCAGCTCGCTTTTATGACAAAGCTGATGTTCCATTCGGCCAGGTTAAATTGGGTGAATTGGGAGCTTGGTTCGGTCTCTGCAACAAGACCCCCAGTGCCATTGCTGGCGCTTTCAGTCGTGCCTGGTGGCGTTGGAATCACAAGTACTTGCCACCCAAGCCTGCTGTTGCTATGACATTCGTCTATGCCATCAACTACGGCAAGTTGAAGCACCACAGAAACTACAAATACCATTAAACGGACGAATCCTTTGGCGGTAACACACACAGAAATTTGCCCACGTTTAACATGGGTTTCATGTAGGAGGAAGTTCTGAATTCGTCTTTGGTGTTATTCCGAATAAATTTTGTCCATCAGTTGCTGATATGTTATAATCGTATTTAAATGTTCAAAACAAATTCATAAAAAACAAAAAATTCTTATAGAAGAAAAAAATAAAAAACCACAAAGGGAACTTCAATGGTACGATATCACAAAAAAAACAGTTCCAAGAAAATCCGTCTATTGGGGTTTTTTCGACTATAAAATGTCTTTTTTTTTTGAAATTCCGAATAATATTGACGTATTTATCAATATTTTTTAATTCCATAAACATTTATTATGTTGACTATTAGCCTGTTCCTGTACTGCAAGCCTGTTCCTAGCTTTTACCAAACTCCGATCATGTAGCTCATCTCGAAAGAGAAATTAATAAAAAAAAACATTTACATGAATGATCCTTCGCCCCTAAAAAGGCATAAAAACAAAACTCAAAAATTCAGCTTGAGCCCGGCTGGGATTTGAACCCTGGTTCCCATGGCATCTGTTGGTGTCCGGCGCCTTAGCGCTCAAAGCCACCTCTTTATCTTCCTAAGGTTGCACAATATGCAGTTGCATACCATTGAAGAAAAATATTGTAGTCTGTATGGAAATAAAAGTCCGTCACTACAAGAAAAATCTACTCTGAAAAGGAATGTTCCGGTGTGATGCCAAATGTCCGAACTTGGACGCGGTTGAATTTAATTCGTAGATGCAATTTCGCAACAATAGTCGACATAAATACAACTTATCAAGTAAAGAAATTTGTAAGCCACATTGCCCAATATGCCTGATGAGCCGCTTAACCAACGGCGAAACGCGTCGCATAGTGGCGGGAATGTAGTGTCTCTCTGGCTTTCCTTTTCATTGCAACTCCGATCATGTAGCTCATCTCGAAAGATAAATTAATAAAAAAGAAAATTTGTAATCGTAGTAAAAAATTTACGTTATTACAGGTTCTGAAGCAGTAATTTTGTATATTGTTAAAACCAGTATTTCTCTCAACAAAAAAAAGTAACAGTGATTAAACATTTTATCAAATTATATATCGTTCCTTCCCCCACAATCCCAACCTCTAATGAATAAATGAAGAATAAATGATTAAATTGTCTTTTTACCTATTTTTTAGTGATAAAATTAATTGTCATATCGACAAACAATGTTGTACAAATTACAAATAATTGTTTTCGAATTTTTCGTCGCAAAAAATATGCCAATTATTTGCAATGCAATATCTTAGTTTTTTTATTGAAAACAAAATGATTTTTCATTTGACAACAAATTTGTTCGTTTTGACTAACAATTGTTATCAAATTATATAAAATGTCATTCTAAGCATTAAAATCAACACCAACGAAAGTACTATTCTCTTACGAACAAAAAATTAGATATATTGACATATATTTAATAACGTTTTACTGTGTATTTGAGATATTAAACCGAAATCCAATTAAATAAATGTAACAAACTATTTTTATCAAATGCAGCATTTGACAAGCTCTTTTATAAAAAAAAACATTTTCGAACGGGTTATCCTATTATAGTCATATGACTCCAAATATCACAGAAAAAATAAAAGTATTCAATCCATAAACGGTTTGCAATCATAATTGTTTATCTAGAATGTATGCTGTTTTTTGATAAAAAAATTATCACAATGATTTCAAATTTTATTAATCATAAAACATCACAAAAAGCAATGACAAAGTTTGACAAAATCTGTATAAAAATACTGATTGAAACTATCATGATAAAAAAAATTGGAAAATCAATTAATTTGTGTGAAAAAAATAATTGTCAATCGATAAAAAAAATGTGTACTAATTGCAAAAAAATATTACATTTTGACTATGCAATTCTTCATATTGGCCACAGGTATTGTCAAAATTATATTCTTCTAAGTAGAACTCCTGAAATGAAACGAAGAACTTCTGAAAGTAGTTCACACTTTTGAGAAATACGTACAATTATTTAAATTTTTTTAATTTTTTCCAACCTGTAAGATATTTAACATATTGACAATGCGATAAAAAAAATTTGTCATATTGACAATGTGATAAAAAAAAACTTCTTCATATTGACAACATGTATTGTCAAAATTGTATTATTCTATGTATAAGTCCTGGAATGAAAAGAAGACCTTTTGAAAGTAATTTACATTTTTGAGAAATACGAACAATTACCAAAAATTTTGTATTATTGAACCTGTAAAATATTTAACATATCGACAATGCGATAAAAAATCCGTCATATTGACAATACATATTATCAAGTTATATTATAAGTAGAAGTTCTGAAATGTATTGAAGACTTTCTGAAAGATCTCCTATAAATTTTCTGGGGAATGAAAATCTCTTTGCATGTGAATACTCAGACACTGAATATTTATTATTAAAGTGATATTAAGGGGACCCCCTCCATTCTCTGGGTCAAAAAATTTTTTGATTTAATTGGAATATACACTCATTCAAGAATGTCCCTACAAAATTTCAAGTGAAAATGTCAAGAACTCTTGAAGATATAGTCGATTTATTATGTCAGCATCAAGTGACGGCTAAAGGGCCTCTCAAACTTTAAACGCGTTTTTCTCTTTTGCGAATGGCGGGCACGATAACTCAAAAACTAACAACCCAATCGATTCCAAATTTTTACACGTTTCTCTGTGAATGTATAGCTATCGTATGAACTAGGATAAAGCCAATCGGTGAAGATCTTCCTTATTTTTTAACTTAGTTTGTGGTCAAAAATTGGCGATTTTCCAAAAATATTTTTTCAAAGGTCCGCCATTTTGATAATTTTAGAGCGATGTCAATAATCCTATTTCATACGAGAGCCAGGCATGTACTCTTTCTAACACCGTTGGAATTTTCGGATTCCGATGTTCCAGTGAGGAGTTATCATGCCCGCCATCAAAAATAAGGACTTTTCTTTCATCACAAAAAACAACAACAAGACAACAACAAAAATTTTTTGTAAATTATTTTTCTTCTCTTTCAAATCTTCAAATATATATTTGCAAAGTTACAAACCTTAACAAGCATTGGTATTGATTTACCAGCCCATTGAAAATCTTGAAAAATTAAAATCGAGAATGGGTGGGGTTCCCTTAAAGTGATGGAGGGCATCTGAGTGTGCAAATACTATGATATTAAATATTTTCGACCTCTTCGATATCTATAGTTTTAAAAAATGAAACGTGGATGGATCATTGATAGTCTTTTTTAAGCCTACTTTTGGATGGCTAATTGTAGATAGTAGGAGCTGCTGAAATACATAGAATCTTTAGAGATCAATCCGAACACAACGTCCTATTTCTTCAAATGAATTCTCATTACCCCAGTCCAAAATTGTTTAGTAAAACATAAAAAAAACTAATTTAAATAAAAATAATTTTATCTTCCTTCTTCAATCTCTCTCCACCCTGTTCCCAATTACGGAATTTCCTTTTTATACCCAAGCCACAAGTTCAATTTCCTTTTAATAAACTTTTCGTTTTTATTTTTTTGGAAACAAATTTTCGACAGTCTGTTTTGTTGTATCTGCACTTTGAAAACTTGTGTCAGATTGTGCCTGGGAATTGATAAGAAGAGTGCGTACTATGGCTATGCAAATATGAAGAAAATTGTGTTCGTCTAGTTGTTGCTTTTTTATTAGCAAACAAGTTGAAAACTCAACATTCTCATGTATTTTAATTGCATTATACACAATATTTTTAATTTGGCGTACAAAAATTGAGTTTATTGCTATTTACATTAATTAAGATTGGTCCGAGCAAGTCAATGAACAGCATCAGCATACATAATATGCTGCTGCGTAATGTGACACAAGTGTAACCAATGGGAGGTAATTAAATTCAAATTTTTTATTGGTCATGGACAAATCAAAAATTGGCCTTAATTGAGTTTCGGGTTCCAAAAAATGGATTTGGATGATGTTTTTCTCAATATTTCTCTTAGAGAGTGTAAGTCCTAAGGAGGTGGTGAGAGGGAGCAACGGGAACAGCATAATGCAACATAAATCAAATCAATCAAACATGGTGCCCTTAACAAGTCACCATACCATTTATAGACATTTTTCCTAATCGACATTTTAAATTTCTTATTGAAAATATTAATTATTGAAAATTTATATATATATATATATTCTTTTAATATATTTATATATAATAATTTAAATTCCCATTTTTAATTCCATACTTTTTTCCTTCTATTTTCAGGTAAGATTTCAAATTTTCTTCACCACTGCCAACATCAATGTTGGGTTTGTAAGTAGAAAACAAAAAAAACAATAATAAAATGTATAACAACTATCCAACATCCATACATGTTTGTTGAGTTAAAACAAATCCTTTGTTTTATGTGTTGTGAAAGAATTTATTGTGGGAAAACCAGCGAAACTACTCATGTATGGTGCCGACTCTCTTTACATATTTATATGTAGTTTTCCCAATCCCGATTTGATTCCCACAACCTATTGCCATTGATTTCAAAAATAACCCTTTTTGGATGCTATTTTTTCTTTCTTCCAATATTGAGGCTTAATTGAAACTACACTTATTCAAATACTTGAACCTCCGCTTGTTGTTTTACGTATACAACACTGCGCCTGGACATGCAAAGGAATTTTCATTTTATTGGCCAATTGGTAGCAGGACCCAAGCTACGATTTTTTTCGTGGCATTCCATTATGTGCTTGGGGGTCATTCGATTTTTTTTTCCTGTATTTTATTGTTAAAAGTTGTTTTCCAAAATGTCTGGACAATACACGGCCACAGCCAATATAGCCAAGTCATTGATTTGCCTGCTGCTCCTCAGGCCTCTACACACCAGACCCCGTTCCAAATTCATCATCACCTCCTCCTCCTCTCCATTCACATTACAAACGTGATGGCGGGTACTTCATTAGCCAACAGTGTGTGAACGTGTTAATTCGTTAAATTGCACAAAGCTTCTTTGGCTCTTGTTCCTGGTACTGCTGCTCCCTCTCTCCCTCCCAACCATTACCATGCAACCAGCCAGCCCAACAAGGGTCGCAATTGAGGAGAAAGAAGGAGCAGAAGCAGCAGAAAAAACGCTTTGTAGCAACGCGTTTTAATTATTCTTTGTTTAATGCCTGACACACAGCACCAAACATTCTCTGTCAAGTTATGGATGGCTGACTGAAGGAAGACTGGTCGGTTGCCCCGACAAGAAGAAGTTCATGTGTAACAAAAACAAACAAACCATACCAAACCAAACACACACAAAAAATTATAGGGCATTCACATAATGATGTTGTTTTAACATGAAATGTAAAATAAAATTTATGATTTAATTATAAATACAACAACAAAAACTGGCAATAGCAGCAAAATTCAATATTTATGTGAAAATAATTCTATTTTAAAAAGAAAGGGGGAAAATAAGTTTTTATGGAATGAAGGGAACAAAAAAAAGAGAAAAATTAGCTAGTAAATATTTTTTAGGAAATTCCAAAAGATTACCAACTAAGATATTCGAACGATGGATTATCCTCTGAAAGCCTTACATATGCTGAAGCTCTTTTATAGGGTAACTTCAATATATAGAACACCTTCCATTGGATTTATTAAGAAAATGGAATTTATGGATCCATCTGTAAGGATGTAAAAAAGGCCACAGGACAAACTGTAAACTTGTCTGAATCCTCGTTCGGTATTAAAGGGCTCCGAGATGTCCTTTACAACATTAACTGCTGACCTTGTGTCAGTTAAAGTTATCCTAATTTCGCAGGAATGCCGAATGGTTCTGTGTATTTTTCGTGAGATTTTCCTGGATTTGGCGGAGTGTGAAAATCTGGTTTATGGCGCATTGATATGGTTCCATAATGTCATTGACCATTGGCTTCAGTTGTTCACACAGCACACAGCAAGAGACTAATTCCTCTATAGTTGGCACATATCGTAATGTCTCCTTTTTTGTGCACGGGACACAGGATGCTCATCTCATTTTGGCTAGGTGGTATACAATCTATATCGACATTTCTTATTGTTCAAAATAATTTTAGTAAGACCCGATAATTTAAGGAGCGAAAAATTGTACAAGTTTAGCATTGAGGAAAATTTATGGATTCATATCGGACCTTATATGACCTTGAACATAATTTATGGAATCATTTATCCGTTACCTAAAATTGGACGGAAAATACGCCTAGGATCATGAAAGTGCCTAAAAAGACTCGGGACCTTTTTATGACATGATATTATACTGACAATAATACAGCCACTTCGGTTGGAAAAAAAGCCTAGTGTTACCAAAATACCTAGATAGGAACTTTATATGATGGCTATGTCAAAACATGGATTCATACTGGCAATATACCGCGTAGAAGATATTTGCTCACGAAGAACCCGCAGTGTCAAATTACAGCCACATCGATTGGAAACTGAGCCTAGAACTATAAAAATACCTAAAATCGGTCGCAACCTTTTCATAAGGACTATGTCAATAGACGTAGAATGAACATTTTCAAATGGCATCCCTTTCTGTTTGGAAAATGCGGATAAAACCTTAAAAATACTTAAATGGGGCGGTATCATTATATGGGGGCTATACCAAAACGGTCTGACATGGTACATTTTCAATTTCAACAACCCTGGCGTGATCTCCAAGTCTATATCTTAGAAATTGATTTCTATAGGTAGGGATCATCACAGACATCATTGCTGAATGATGTCTCTCTTTTCAATACTGACATCTATGTGGGAATAAAAAGGATGCCCCAAGTTCCAAAACGGAAAGCATCAAATGCTTGGTAGATATAAGGTAGGCACCAAAAATTTTTTCTGCGAGATAGACCCGAAACGTATTTACAGTTTTGCCAAAAAATTGTCATAGCTGAGCTACCAACCGCAATGTCTACCGCTCCCCCGATATTTTTCATTTTTTTAACTTCCACTTCTTACAATATATTTTAAGACGATCACAATTGAACATGTGTCCCGAATGGACGGACACTTGATCATTTATGTTTCAGGATAATCGCACATAATCCAACCAAACTTAATGAATCTCAATGTCCTTTGAAAAATGTTAATATTGTTAATACAGATACAGACAAGGTTTTTAACAAAAATTCAAATTAAGAGGTTAGAGGTCATTGAATGGAGGTTATATCAAGTCTTTAATCAAAAATACAAAATTAATAACGACGTGACTCAAAATGGTAACGGCAAGTATGGAGCAATACTACTATTTACTGCCGATCCATTTCGAGTCACATCATTATTATTTTTGTATTTTTTATTGAAGACCTGATAAAATCTCCATGATATAATCCCCATTTGTTGAAAAACTTACCCTTTACGTTTCATTTATTTATTTCATTGTCATTTCATTCTCCCCAAACTTCTACGTTCCCAATTAAAACGCAACTTTATTTTTGCAATACACCAGAGGACCTTTATCAACTAATCTGCATATTTTCACATTTGATATGTATCACAAATACACAAAAACAAACACCAACGTAGCATGAATATTTTGTTCACCACTTCAGTTATTTTGCAGCAGAATATTTGCCACAAAAAATATACATTTGCTTCCTATTTCCTATGTTAATGCAATTTGGCCAGTTAAAAAATAATACAAGAAAATACCTTGCCACTGCATTGGGATGCGTTTTTATTGGTTTTGCATTTCACTCATTTACATTTTTATTATTTTGTTCTGAAAAAAAGACTTCAAATTCTTTTTAAAATTCTGATACAGAAATTATTTGCATTTTTTATGAGAATTTCGTGCAAACGGGAACAACTAGCCATCAAGTGGCTATGCAGTTCTCCCCCAGAATACGACCAGCACTATTCCAGCTGTGAAGGCAGGCATACACTTGCATACATTAGCCTCAATACACCAGATGACAGTCAGACAGACAACCCACAACACTTAGCACATCATTCACATTTTTTGGGGGAAAGGAATTCAACTGACAGTACAACTGACTGGTTGGTGGTTGGCTGGTTGACTTGTTTGCCTAACTGGGTGTCCAGCCAAAATAGAATATTATTGCAAAGTTTGGAGATATTCTTTAGAGGCAAAAAAAAACTTATCCGCCAACGATTTTATAAAGCAAAGAGGAATAAAAATAAAAGCAAACATACGAATGTGTAGCAAGCAACAAGTATTTTGACCTAGCAGAGAGCTAGAGCCATGTTTATGAATGAATTGCCGACACACACAACCACACATACCAGGTTCGCTTTGGTAAAAGAAAACCCGTTGAAAAAATATATCCCACAAAAATAGCTTTAAAGTCTGGTTAAGGTTACAAGAGAGCAAAATTGCTTTGGGGTATTTGTTTAACGTCTCTAGCCTACGGGCATAAAATATTAAACTTCATTTTTAACAGGCCAGGACACAGTGGAGCAAAATAACCTCTATTACTTGCCACAGCATTTGCATTATGTTCCAAATATTGGGCAGCCTCCAAAACACTGTGACTTTACACTCCATCAAATTACCTGTTGACAGTCGGTTCCATGGTTTTTTATTTTCCTTTTCCATTTTCCAAAGGAATTTGTGTGGGTTGACCATTATTTCTCACCGCAAACATTAATCGGTACTAGATTTCCCCCTCTACAGATTATCGCCTCAAGTATCTAAGGTTCTGTTGTAAGAGGCATTTTTAAGGTGACAATTTAAATTAATCTCCATGAAGGTGGGGTAATGTTTATCATTGATTTTTTTGCTCAATACCTTCGATGATTGTTTTATTATTGTGTGAAGGAAACTAGCGCAGATAATGACTTAATTTAAAGAGAAATTTTAAATTATTGGTGTTTTTTTTTCAAGCAACCTCTTAGCTGTTTCTTCGGGTATCCAAGTCTTTGACATTGCCATCGAGGTAAATTACCACAGTTTTTGGTGGTTTACGATTAGACCTAGCACATGTTGGTGGTTGTCCACATCCTGAGGTAGAACAACAACACTGCGGAATCACATTACAATTGTTGTCTGTCATGTTATTCATCATTCGTGGGCAGGCACTATTATTGCAATTTCGTGGACAATTGTCGGCAATGCTTGTTGCGCTATTTTGAGGTTTCGATTTTCCGCAGCCCATTAGCAAATCTTAAGATAAATTATTTTGACGAGCTTAAATTAATTTGACGAAAATCATATTATAAAATAATAATTTTGTACAAAACAAAAAATTTTAATTTAAATATCAACATTTTTGACAATCCAAAATATGTGCATAAAAATAGTATTGGAAAACATCGTAAATATAAATACAGGACAAATAGTTATGATTTCGACCAGACAGTTATAATTTGAGTAATTCTGATATTCCTAGCTGGGATTCAAAATCTGGCTTCAAAGTCATCTCAAAATTTTGCAATGAGACGTGAAGAAATCGCAATGAATTATGGCATATCGTATACGCCTTACTATACAGATGAAAATGTCAATCATATCAATGAGTTTCCTATACAAAATTAAAAAAAATATGTTAGATTGAATGTAGAGAATATCCATAGACCTATAAGTAAAGGAAAATATCAATAGGGTGTGATGAAAATAAATATTTGAAAACCGCACAGAAATTCTTTGGATATTTAAATGTTAATGGAACGTATGTGTTATGACAGAACGTATACGCCTCACTAAATGTAATTTGAAAAACTTGTGGATTTTTTAAAAAATCGTTTTATAGAAAAAAATCAGATTCAGAGATCTATGAATACCTTTCATATATCCTCTATGAGGGTCCTTACAGCAAATTTAAAACATCCGGATTTTTTTATTATCTGTATAATGTCACAAGTTAATATTTTATATACAGCCTTCAAAGACTTCAAAACACGAGGATCTTCTAGAAATAGTATGTCATACAAAGGAAATGTATAAATAAACGACTTACCTTATTGCAACTACCAGAGATCTCTTATGGGCCTTTCACAACTTCCTGTGGATAGAAAATGTGTGACAAAAAATTAAATTAAACATTAAATGTTGTCAAGAGAGCGTATGATTTATGACACAACCTATACGCCTTACTAAATGAAATGTAAAGTCTTTACAAAATTATATATTTTTAATAATTTCTAAATAAATCAAACATGCGTTTATTTCTGTAAAAAAAATCAAGGGCTTCAAACAGGCATATTATAGACAAAAGACTTATGGGCTAAGCAGAATGCTCGCGTTGAGCCATCAGTTGCGTTAAGTGTTATCGAAAATACAACAACCACAAGGAAACGATAACACCAACGCTCGAAGTTGATGTGCGCTGCGCTTTGAAGTTAAATATATTTTAACTTTTTGCGCGCGATAACAAAAAACGCTCAACGCGAACATTCTGTTTAGCACTTTAAAGTTCGAATAATAATAATATCACAAGGTAGTAGTTAATATACAGACTTCGAAGAATGTAGGTCCTCTGGAAATAGAATGTCATACAGAGAAGTAAAATACCTTACTGCAACTATTACAGTCTCCTATAGGGCTTCCATAACTTCCTGTGGATGAAAAATGTATCATTTTATAAGTAGACGAGTTTCCGGGGTATTCTATAGTTAGATAGCTTCATCGATTGATAAAAGGTATAGGTGTTATAAAAAAATAAAATCTAATGGTTTTTAACAGACATTATTTTAATTGTTTAAATTTTATGTTAAGGTAGCGTATGAGTTATGACACAACGTATACGCCTTTTGAAATTTTTAGGCTTAACAAAAGTTTGTATTTTTTAAATAGAATGTCTTACAAAGAATATATATATAAATAAAAAACATGCCATTCCATTCATTTTGTGGATAGAAAATGTTTCATTGGCCCTATATAGGTAAAATACATTTCAGTATCCTTTTGTAGTTTCCGGTGTTTTTTATGGTTCATATAGTCTTCGATTGAGAGAAAAGACTCAAGAAGTAGAAGACTAAGAAGGTCTCAAGAGATCTTTAATACTTGGAATAACAGACATGGATTCAAACTTGAGAATTTCGAGTGATATAATAACATTTCGATATGGACCTTCATACAGAGAACAGCACAATTTGTTTTGTGGATATAAGAAATTTCTGTAGATGTTTTTTGTGAATATAGATGGTCTGCTATATACCCTTCTGTGGATAAAGAATCCCGAGGTATAAGGTATGTAAAACTACAAACATATTATTTTATGGCTCATGTTTTAGTCCATTTCTCCCTGTCCTTTAATTCCTATCTCCCCCCTAATTACTTTAATTTGATACATTTATCGCTTCTAATTAAGAATAAGTGTACTCCAAACATTGTCTCTTCCAAAAAATAGATAAACATACATATGTATCCTTTTCATCTCCACTTCCCTTTTCAAATTCTTTCTATCCATTTATTATCCCAATTTAATTCGAATACCCCAATCAATATGTCAACCATCATCATCTCATCAGCTTGAAGTTCATTACTGTTCCTTTTTTTCTTCATCTCACACTAATTCTTGGCGTTTTATTTTTTTTATTTTCTTAAATCGAATTGTAAGCTTAAGCAGTGGCAACACGAGAATCAATTATTTTAAATTATATTGAGTTTTAGCACGACGCACTTCTTTGCCATCTAAAGCTTGTCCGTCGCTCCTCGTCATCATCATCATCTGCTGTCTGTCTGCATAGTCTAGTCTAATGACATTTGACATTATTTACCAGAAATGAATTTTTATTTCCTATTTCAAACGGAAATTTGCAATTTAGATATTGGCTAAACTATTTTTTTCTTTCGTTCGCTCGTTCATTCGATCGTTCAAGTGAACGAGACGCCATCTAATAAAAATGTACGATGTCAATTGGACATACATATATACAGCGGAGTCTAGTTTACAAGGTACATGGAGTTTGATGTTACTTAGTACACTGAGAAAAAATATGGAATGAATAAAAAATGTAATCATTTACCTCTTGTAATATCAGGAAGAAAAAAATTACTTAGGTCGGTCGCACTTATTTCCACTGAAACCAGTCTTAAAAAAATTAAGGAGAGCTAAAATTAAGATTACATGAAAATTGTTCATATTTCTCCAATGAATAATTTTTTTGTTAATAAAAACAAGTATAACTAAATATATGTAAATTTAAAACAATCTGTTAAATCTTGATTATCATGAAAATTTGGCAATGCGGATTGGAATCGATCTCTCTATCTATTTTCCCATTTTAATGTAAATTTCAATTCAATATGTGTTATATAGAAGAACATTCATAGACCTATAGATGAAAAAATATTATGAGTAGGGTATGAGGGAAATTAACTATGTACTTGAAAAATGCGCAGAAATTCTTAGAATATTACAATCTTGGGATTAAGGAACGTATGAGTTATGACACAACGTATACGCCACACAACGTATACTAAATGGAATTTACGGGCTTAATAAAAGTTAGTGTTTATTAACAAATATTTTTCAAAGACCTCATACAGGCGTTGGTTTTTTTCATATAGGCGTTGGTTATTTTTAAATCTTTAAATATTTAACACAGATTCAGAGTCAGAATGCCTTTCAAATATCATCTATGACGTCCCTTATAGCGAATTTAAAACTATCGAAAAACTACCAAAGCAGGAATGTAGGATCGAAAGAATTACTTCGAAAGTTTATCTATTTAACAAGGGCGAATCTTTCCATAATGTGTTCTTCTATCTTCTCAATTTCTCTCAGTGTCCCACAACTGTAATCCCTATCTTCTAGTTAAATTTAAATTAAAAATTCCCCATTTTAATGTAATTTTCAATTCAATATATGTTAAACAAAGACCAGTTGAAAGTAAGGATAAGCCGGCAGACAACAGCAACTGATGCCACACCACATTATCTACATAGCAAATGTTGGAAAAGCACAAGTGCTTTTCCTTTGTAGTCCTTTACAACAATAAAAAAGTGCCAGAAAAAAACAATTGAAGTTTATTTTTTCGTACCAAGGCAATATCTCTATGTACTTACAGTTGATTGCCCAAAAAAAACCAACAACGAAGTCCTTTGAAACTAGCAACAAATATGCACTCCCTTTTTTAAGGTTAGTTCGGTCACATGGTTATAGTAGTCCGGGTATGTATGTGTGTATTTGTGCAGACAACCTAAACATTGAAAGTGAAACTTTTTGTATAATAAAACAACAACAGCAACAACGGCGAATGTGAACCCCAATGCCAAAACAAATTTACCAAAGAGAGAGCTAACTGTGCTTGGATGGCAACGACCCCTTTGTAAAGACCCGGCAAACAATCCGAGACGGAATATTGCCAGGACAATGTTGTTGCATGGCAACATTAAATGTTTGCCTTCAAAGAGTCGTCCTACCTTAAAGTTCTGTCTGCCTGTTCAAAATGCTTTACAACTTTTACTACACTTTAAAGAGCTTTTTTTCTTTCCTTCGTTCTTCCTTCCAACCAAAATGAAAAATGCATTCTGTTCTGTACAAACGAAGAAGGAATTTCATCCAAATACTACCACTGAACCTTTTCGTTAGTTTGTTATAAGTGTGTGTGTATGTGTGTGCGAACTTTGTAGTATTGTTTTCATATCTTCATATCTGAAGAACACTTGAAAACTGTTGTTGTTGCTGTTGAATGGCGGCTACTGTGAAATAACAAACCCATCAAATGCTCTTAGAGCGAAAATCCATCCCCTCCATCATCTGCTGGCAAATAAAAAAAACGAAAAAATTACAACAAATGTCTGGGGGTAAATTTAAAGTTAAACGTCTCTACTGCTGCTGGTTGTCCTCACCATCATCAGAAGGTACATGCAGAAACCCTCAGATGCAAAGCACACACAGAGAAACAGCAGCATATCTCCAACCCAAAAAAAAAATCTTGTTACAGTTTCTGATTTCCCCCAGATGTAATGCTTAACAAAAATGTAACATTTGTTTAATTCGTTGAGAGAGAGTGATTTTTTGTCATATTTTTTTTGGTCCTTGCAACACCGTGTTGAAAAGAATCAGTGGCATTTTAAGGACATTTATATTATGAATGGTTTTTTGCTTCTACACTTCCAAATACACTCGAAATAAAATTGAAAATTTTGTCACCAGACATTTTTTAGATATGCTTTCTATTTAAAAATTTTGCTGAATTGAGATTTTGTATAGAAAAACTTAGCTAAATTGCTTTATTCCATGAAGAAATCCAGCTGAATTATGTTGTTCTTAAAGAAAACTTTTTTAAAATGAATTTTTTTATTCTGAATTTCGATAGAAAAACTTAGCTGAATTAAGTTTACTTTTGAAAAAATACTAAGCTGAATTGTATGTTTAGTTAAAATAACTTTGATGAATCGCATTTTATTACGATAAATTGCGTTTTCTTATGGATATTGTTAGCTGAATTTAGTTTTTCTTTGTTGAATTGTGATTTGCCATCTAAAAATGTAGCTGAATTGTGATTTTTTTATACAAAAACTTAATTAAGTTTTAAAAACTTCAATAAAATAGATTTCTTATCGAAAAAATTTAGCTGAATTGTGAATTTCGATAAAAAAAACACTTAGCTGAATTGATTTTACTTACGAAATACTTAGCTGAATTGTATGATTAGTTAAAATAACTTTGTTGAATCGCATTTTATTACGATGAATTGAGTTGTCTTATGAATATTCTTAGCTGAATTTAAGTTTTCATAAAGAAAACTTTGTTGAATTGTGATTTGTCATCTAATAATGCTGCTGAATTGATTCCTCAAATGTATTTTTTAATCGAAGAATTGTAGCTGAATTGTGAATTTCGATAGAAAAACTTTGCTGAAATACATTTTATTACGATGAATTGAATTATTATTATTAGCTGAATTTAGTTTTTCTTAAGAAAAACACTTGGCTGAATTGCATGTTTAGTTAAAATATCTTTGCTGAATCGCATTTTACTACGAATTACTTTGCTGCAGTTAGTTCATCTTCAGAAATAACCTGTTTAAGTGAGTTTATATATAAACAAACTTTGCTGAATTGTGAATTTATATGTAAAAACTCAGCTACGTTTAGTTTCGCTTCGATACATAGCTGAATTTGATTTGCAATTAAAATAACTTTATTGAATTGTGATTTGCCATCTAAAAATGTTGCTGAATTGAGATTTTTTTACAAAAACTGAGCTACATTGTTTTAAATATATAAAGATCTCCAGCTGAATTAGGGTTTTCTTAAAGAAAACTTCACTTTAATTGATTTTGAATCCAAAAAATTTAGGTTAATTGTGAATTTCATTAGAACAAATTAGCTGAATGGAGTTTACTTACGAAAAACTTAGCTGAATTTTTATGTTCAGTTAAAACAACGTTACTGAAACGCATTTTACTACGATTTACTGTGCTGCAATTAGTTCATCTTCAGAAATAACCTGTTTAAGTGAGTTTATATCTCTGCTGAATTGAATTTTTCCTATTGAAAAACGTTGCTACATTTAGTTTCGCTTTAGAGAAACTTAGCTTAATTTCATTTGAAATTAAAATAACTTAGCTGAATTGCATTTTACTGCGATAAAAAAGTAGTTAAATTAGTTTAGGGTCTTTTTTAATATTTCCAATATACACACGACCTTTTGATTTGTTTTTTCCTTCATGAGAGGAGGATCTATTGAAAACCAACTATCTATAGAATATCTCTCGAAGACCTCTTGAAAATATACTCTTTATTAAAAATCTCTGAAAATCCCCTATGAATTTTAAAGCTATCAATTTTACAGAAGACCTCTGGAATGTTCTCTGGCTACAGAAAGGGTCTATGGAAGACCCTATAATGGAATTTTACTTGTAAAAGGTCCTGCCGATTTTTAATGATCTGAATCATATTCTATATTTATAACAAATCATAAAGGCCTTCTATCTACCTAAATGTGGTCCTTCTATAAATGTCTCCTTAGGAGCCATCCTATTTGTTTATATGGGATATATTAAAGTCATGAACATTTTCCTCGAGTTTAAAAAAATATTTATTTTTGGCAGCCACATTGGGAACTAGGTGTTTGCCGCCATTGACGGGAAATAAATTGTAATTTTTCACACAGGATTTTGTTTCCGTTTTTTTTCGACCGAGTTGGAACAGCCCAAAAAGCTTTCAATGGCATTGGGGTGTTGTAATTTTTCACTTCATTTTGAAGGACTGACTCCCGGTGACTGACTTTATCTAGCACGGTTGGAGTTGTTGTTGTGCACACTTCTTTTGCTTCACTTTAATGTTCAGAGGTTTGCCAATTCCGATTTATATTTTCACATTTCTCGGCAAAGGGAAGTGTGCCTGGGTGTGTGTCTGTGTGTTAACCGTAAATCATTTTAAATGCCATTTCACTGTTGTTTCTCTATCCGGTTTCCTTTATTTAACATAACTGTAGTGGTGTAGTCTAGTCCTAGACATGCGTTGCCTTGCTGTCGTCGTCTTCGTCCTCATCAAAGGGGGTTGGTGTGGCACATTCATTGGTGACGATGACGATGCCCGACAATGCCAATGGCACTGTTTTAAGTGAACAATTTTTTGCATTAACCTTTGTGTGAGTCGAGAACGACACCATATACAACGCTCTCCTTTTGCATGTAATGGGCCAGACAGAGGCAAAAACAAGGGTGGCTGGGATGAACTTGAATCCGTTGTGTAACAAACTAAAACACGCACTTTCACCAGGAAATAGCTAAAAAGGAAAGTCTAATGGCTATCATCATCATCGCCATTGTGGCCATGTTGAGAAAGCATGCATCAAAGCATTGTTGTTGCTCATATCCATTGAGCTTAATGAATTTTGGGTTTTTTGTTAGACCCTTTGTTTCCTGTAAAACATTGAGAAATAAGAAAAAATGTTAGCCGTTTTTCCCATTATTTGCCAGAGGGTTGTTTTCGTTGTCCAAAAAAAGGAAAACTATACACGCAATCTTGTATATGGTTGAAATATGTTTATGATTTTCACCTACTAATCTATAAATCGATGTTCTTCTTATGTGAGTGAGTGTGTGTGCGTGTAAGTATACATGTGTTTGCGTTTCCTTGCTTTTATTTATAAATCTCATCTGTTGGCTTATGGCCTTATTTATAGAACATGATGTTCCATAAAATTTATTTTTAGATATTTGTGCTACAACCACCCTCTATGGAGTTTTCATTTCTAAATATGACCAAAACAATATCCATTAAAGCTAACTAGCTGACAGGGAAGATGGCTTTAAATGGCCATTTTTAAATGGATATTTTGGTAGGGGAAAAGATTGGTAAATATGAAATTAAATTAAAAAAAATACTAATTTAAATATATGATTTATATTGGACTTCTTTAAAAAAAATTATAAACGAATTGTTCAGAGTCGTATGTGTTCGGAACATCAGATGAAATCCCTTCTATAGATGGACAGTCGAAGATATTTTATATATTTAAGATCCGTTGAAGCTCTTTGGTCTTTATAAAGCCTATCTATAAAATGCCTATAAAAATTATTTTATAAATAGAACTACTACTCAATATTTTCTGTAGATTGAAGATCCACAGAAAATCGCTCATCGAAGACTTGCAGTAAGACTTTTTAAATATATTTTATCCTTGCTATATTTGAATGTTTTCTGTGTGTGAAAGATATCTTGATTGTTTTCTGTCCATAAATTATTGTCCGACGTTCTTCTATCTATAAAAGACCTGTTAAAAGCCTTGTGTTCTCAAAATACCTGAAGGTCTATAGTCAATAAAAATGCTGATCTGCTTAAGGCTCGTTATTTTTAGAAAACCAGTGGAAAGCCCTCCATTCACCGTTGATAAACTATTGTCTATAGTATAAAAGCAGAGAGTTTTCTGCATCTAAAAAACTGCTGAATGTCTTTATAGAAAATTGTGAACTATTTTATTTAGAGAATATCAGTTGATTTTTATACCCTAAACAATTATGTTGCCAGGATATTATAGCTTTGTGTGGCTGCCAATAGTTTGTAACACCGCAAAATATTGGTCTTAGACCCACCTTTTTGGTACACCGATCGTTATATACTAGCTGAACCTTCCGTCTGTCTATTATAATTTGTAAACAGGCTACAGGTCACAGTTACCGCCTGGAAATTATGCAAGTAAGACCACGTCTTGCCTAAGAAGAAGAATAATGATCCGTTAATATTTAGGGGATGAACTGGCCACAAAACTTTTTATTTGAAAAATTATAAAATTTGTATTTAATGGTGTATATATTTCCCCCTAAGTGATTGACCTTTCAATACTCGGATTGAAGATTTATACTAAAATACTTATAGATGTCTACGTATTCTGATATTGTTTAGAATTGCCATTACCACACTAGAAGTCGTAAATATCACGCCAATCGCTTTGAAATTCTACATGAAGTTCCGGTTATGATAATGATACGGCGCCTATAACTTTCATTAATCATCGGATTAGGACATAAAATGGGCCGGAAACTTTATTTTTTCTGGTTTTCTAGACGCCACAGTTATCTGCGGAGCATAAAAAATTGTTCGCTGGGAAGGTGATCTGACCAAGTATTTGCAATTGCTGTTTTGATAATTATCAGTGAAAAAATTGTGAATCTTATGGCGTAAATGTTCCTTCCGGAAAAATGTTAATCAGAAGAAATTCCAGACTAAGAATGATGACCCGTTGACCTCTAATCGGTCAAGAGGGTGCAAATTTCGCGAAATATAGATCTGCAGAAATTTAGATTTCAGTAGTAGTTGTGTAGGGTATCACTGGTTTTATCTTAACTTCGGAGGAATCATTCATTCTATAGAAGAGCCTGCAAATAATTCTTCCTCTTTAAAGAACTTCCCAGCTTTAAGCCTCTTTAAGTCAGACACTAGAGTAAGTTACCTATGGAAGACTTCTTGAGAATATTCTAAGAAACGCCTATAAAATACCTCTTGAAGCGTTTCTGTCTACAAAGACATTTTTACTATCTTCTAGGAACAGTAATATAAACTATCTACATATACCTGGCTCTGGAGTCAGGTATCCACAGAAGTACCCTCTTGAAATTATTCTAACAATATAGGTCTGATAAATGTTTTGGTCCCATTAATATCTTCTGTGAATAGAAGATCTGTTAAAGAATTCTGCCAAAAGAAATGAAGACCCCTTGAATGTAGGAAAACAATGATGCTATTTAATGGCATTCTATACACAATATTTTTTCTGTAAACAGTCGTATAGTGTCTTCTATCCTTTCTAACAATACACAAAAATCTGGTATTTTCAAAATGATTCCATTCAGATTTTTGAGCATCATTGAGATCTTTATAAGAAAACATCCCTAGAAATCATTTTTTTTTTTTATTTTCTATAAGAAGACCGATTTGGTATTCCAGGAGAAATCACTTGAGGCTTTCTATTAGTTTTTTCTGAAATTTTATGCAATATTTATTATTGGCTTTCATAAGAAGGTATATAATATCTTTTTTCAGAAGTATTTTCTTTAGAATAACATTTGTGAATTTCTATAATAAGTTGTTCTTTAAGTATACTTACTAAGTTTTTTAAAATGGAGGCCTACTAGGACACGATTTTTTCAAGAACACATTTCTGGTCCTCTATATGTTGACATTTCGGCTATTCAATACTGAAACTTTTTCTACAAAAAAAGTTTTTATGCTGTTCTGTAAGTATTCTCCAAAACATAAATTTTTGATTTCCTATAACAAACCCTAAAATGGTCGACTGTTAGAGATCCTTGATGGTCTTATTTACTGGTATTTTATCGGCTCTTCTAATGTATCGTTTCTAGACTACGATAAGCTAGTATTTATAGTCTTCATAAAAACTTTATTTGTGAGCCTTCAAGGACATCCGTCACCTCTAGGAAGTCAGTTCGGTTCCCTACAAGAATAAGTGTTTTATAAAAACCCATTCGTTTTTCTTCTTCCGTGGTATGATTGTCAATATATTTACCAATGTATTTGACCCCTTTCTAAGACCTCTTAATCTATCGACTCTAATTTATTTAACTCTATCAAAATTATTGGTTAATTAATTTTTATCACCAGACAACATTTATTTACTTGGCAATTTTATAGAAATTAGACAGACCCAAAACACCCCCCTCGTAATGGCCTCAGAATTCATTGCCAAGTTCAGCAGAAAATAAAACAAAAAAATAAATAGACCAACATGTTTTTATTACGACATTTTATGTTAATGTTCAAGGCGATGGTGTGTCGTAAACTTGTGTCATATTTGACATACAATTATATACATTTGATATAGCAAAACAACAGGCGCAGAGAAGTCTCGACAACTTTGCAATAGAGATTATGAAACTGAATTCGAACCTATACTAATTCAAGAATGTCGCTATAAAATTTCATGTGAAAATCTCAACAACTCTTGAAGCTATAGCCGATTTATTGTGTTAGCATCAAGTGACGGCAAGAACGATTCTCAAAATTTAAACGCATTTTTCTCGAAACCGGGTTTTTTTTAAACTGGCGGGCACGATTTCTCAAGAACTAGTAATCCAATCACTTCCAAATATTGATGCGTTTCTCTGTGAGTATATAGCTATCGTGTAGGATAAATTCAATTGGTGAAGATATTCCATATTTTTTAACTTAGTTTTGTTGGAATATTTTCAATATTCCCTGTTCATACGAGAGCCAGACATGTACTCTTTCTTATGCCGTAGGAATTTTCGGAGTCCTGTGTTCCAGTGAGGAGTTATCATGCCCAACATTTTATAAAAATTCCTCTCGATTCTCGCATGGACCCACATGTTTATAGTTGGGGATATAATACACTGTGTTTGCTGTATGACAATTAAATGCTATTTAGCGTCAATCTTATACATCTGCAATTCGTGTTTTTTTTTTATTGCAGTTCGATATGTACTCTCTCAGTACCAACTTCATTATTTTGTAATGATAAAAAATTGCCTTCAACATATAAAATTAGTAACTCATGACATTGTAATGTGTCATACACTCTTATGTATATCATTTAATTCGTTGTAAATTCAAAATTTCCTGATACATTCCATCCCAGCTATCCTAGCCTCGAACACACAAAATGTCCTGGCCCATAAACACAAATGTTGCGTTTATGGTCATTTAGCATTTAGTTTAGACCATCCATATCCCAACATTATTATATTTATGTGCTTACTAAACTGTATTTGTGTGTGTATGTTGATTTAACTAGAACTGTTTATACATATTTGTTTTACGACACGAACAATAACAATTACCAACAATTGGGTACTGGACAACCTACTTCATAATAACAAAAATGAAAAAATACAACAACAAAAAACTAACCACATGTGTTATTGCCCCTCCCCTATAATGATAGACATCTTATTATGTTATGGGACATTTTTCACGCACGCCCTCCCACTTTTTATTTTTCATTTACCAAGCTTAGTGACATTAATTTGAAGTTTCGTTTTTGTGTGTGTGTATTTTTTTTTTTGCCATTTAAAAGTTTTCATAATTTTTCCAACAGCCACAAGTGTTAAATTTATAATGTTTATCTAACATGCATATGTACCACATAATTAAAGTTTTCCGGAACATCCTCCCTCCCCCACTCACTAACGACTAACTTCGTGGGGTCTAACTTTGTTGTTGTGGTACAATTATTTCATATCTTCTGTCATTTCATCTCATGAATATTATTTTCAAGCGAAGAAATTTATGAGAGTTGTAGAATTTAGTTTTTTTTGTAATTTATTTTAATGATATTTTGAAAATGAAAAACCACAATTTCAAAAGTTAAATGAGAGAGATATAATATGGGGTTGCCATGACTATAACATAGGGGGTTTAGTTAAATTTTGGAACTTAAAGGAATTTGTATACGTATGAAAATGGGTCTCTTTTACTTTCAATAAAATCTAAAATCAGAACTTGGATTATGAAAAAGAAGTAATGGTGGTTGTTATCACTAAACAGACTCTAAGTCTAAATTCGCTTCTTAAGAACGGAATACTAAAAAAATATCTAAAAATACTTCTAAACCATGAATGTACAACTAAAGCATCCTAATAAAAATTGAGACTTGTGAATTTCAAAATCATGTAAAGAAGCTTTCTTATTAAAAAATTATCTTCATTTTATTTTGAATATTTTCTCATAAGACCATTTCTTATTAGGAATAATTTGCGACACATTCTAATGTTAATGTTGCCTTTCTTCCAAGTTCATTTGGTGATATTTTCAAATAAAATGGTATATAATGTTTTCTTTTGTTGTGCGTATGTATGTGTGTGTGAATTTCGTTACATATTTGTGGCAAGTAATCAGTTTTGAGATGTGTTAATATTCCTCTAAGGAATAATTGTTACTTTTCCTTCATCTTCTTCTTCTTGTATTCCTCTGATAGGCAGCCTGTCGACAAAACATTTGGTTCCTGTCGTCTTTATTATCGCTAATTTAGGCATCAAACATTATACCATGGGGGAAACAATTATGTGTGCTCGAACAAAACTTTAAGAAAGATACATGGTGCACATAGTGTTTTAAAAGTTGAAAATATTTTAAGTTTCATAGCGGACTGTGTGAAATAAGGGAAGTTTCAAGCATCGAAGGTGAACACTTATTTGGAACAGATGCTTCTGAGCTTGTAGCAAATTCAAATGAGTAACGTATGTAGTTCATTTAAAGCTTTGCAAGGCTAAAATGTTCGCATACATATCAGCTCAGTTACATTGACTTGAACACAAAATATCCAGGACTAAACTCACAAATCCGACGATATGGGCATACAAAATTCAAATGAGTATGGATCTCAGTACGGAATTTGAGGGAACATCCATATCTGAGCAATTCTTAAATTTAAAGAATAAAAATGAATGCAATATTGGTTGGGAAAACTGGTACGACTTTTCTAAAGCTCGTATTTTTAATTTGCACTTAAGGGAACCCACCCATTCTCTATTTAAGAATCAATTGACATAATTATACCCTACACAACTATGTTGTCAGGGTATTATAGCTTTGTGTGGCCCGAAGAGTTTGTAACGCCGCGAAATATTGGTCCTAGACCCACCTTTAGGTATACCGATCGTCATATCTCGACTAGCTGAGTCGATCTAGACATGTGTGTCCGTCCGTCCGTCTGTCCATTATAATTTGTAAACAGTTATGGACCAATCTTCACGAAATTTTGCATGTAGGATGGGTTCTGGCCAATGAAGACCCCTATTGTTTTTGGTAAAGATCGGTTAATATTAGGGGATAAAATGGACCAAATACTAATTTTTTTAGATGACGATCACATAATAATTTTGGGATGAAGTGGACTGAAAACTTATCTTTTTTTCTGTGTTTTCTCGAGTCGATCTATAGGTCAGAAATTTAGATTTTTGTGGAAATTATGTATATATATATGTATATCATATCCCCGTCCGACTATACTGCTCCGCCTACTGGTTTTCTTTTGCAATGTTTATTTTTTATTCGATTTTTTCCTGACCATTTGAATGAGTTTTTAAGTTGAGTTTTTCTCTTTCGAGTCGAGCTTAATGATCGAAGTTTTGCAATGAAAAGTTTTTGTTAACTAAAGAAAAATCCTTCTTTTCGACGGCGGGAATGCTTTTAGATGATGATCACATAATAAGTTTGGGATGAAGTGGCCCGAAAACTTATTTTTTTTCTGTGTTTTCTCGAGTCGATCTATAGATCAGAAAGTTAGATTTTTGTGGAAATTATATATATATATATATATAACATATCCACGTCCGACTATACTGCTCCGCCTACTGGTTTTCTTTTGTATTTGTTTATATATTTTTTTTATTTGATTTTTTCCTGACCATTTGAATGAGTTTTTAAGTTGAGTTTTTCTCTTTCGAGTCGAGCTTAATGATCGAAGTTTTGCAATGAAAAGTTTCTGTTAACTAAAGAAAAATTCTTCTTTTTGACGGCGGGAATGCTTTTCGACCACTGGAACGCCCGAATTATTAACATCGCACAACAATTAACAAATTGGCGGAACTATGAAATTTAAGTTTTGGAAAATTTCCCATTTTTGACTACTAACGAAGTTAGAAATAATTCTTGACTGATTACATTTATACAGAATAGCGTATTAAAATGTGGAACGGATTAAAATATTATTTTTTGAGTTATCGTGCCCGTCATTTCGAGAAAAACGCGTTAAAAGTTTGAGAAGCAATCTTGCCTTTACTTGATGCTAACACTTGAAATTTGAAAGAGTCATCCTTGAATTAGTGTAGGTTCGAATTAAATAATAAAAACACATAATTATTTTATTTATTTATTTATTTTTTTTTTTTTTTTTGAAAAGAATTACTCCTTCACTAATAATTTTAACATCTCGTAAATCCTTTCTTCATTTAATCCTTCTTTATATTTTTATATACTCATACTTATTTAACTCCATGAAAAGTGTTGCTAAATAAATTTTTATCGCCAGCCAATATTAATTTAATTGACATTTTTATAGACATTTGACAGTCCCAAAATCCCATTATTACCCTCAAAATTCATTGTCAAGTTCAGTAGAAAATAATAGAAATAAACCAACATTTTTATTGTCAAATTTTATGTTAATGTTTACATCGATATGATATGTCAAATATGTGTCATTTGAAGAGGATGGAGTAATCGATTTAATCCATTAATTGAACATCGCAATTTGGCGGTGGTGGTGGCAGTTTTTTTCTTTATGTCTTGTCTCGTTTCTTCTTATTAACTTTATTATCGAAATAATTTGGAAAACACATGTGCGAATTTTGTAACACCAATGCAGTGGTTTGAAATAGCTCATACACATACAATGGAATGAAAAACTAGCCACAATAGAGTGATGGTAAATCGGCGGTTGTTAGCAACAGAAACAGTAGTCAAATAAACAGTTGCAAAAATGAGGGGAAAATGAGCGCAAATAGTGAGAGAAGTAGGATATTAGTTGTGATATTAATGAATTGTTTACATTTTTGGAAAAAATATTGACTTTCTTATGATTATAAGAATTTTTACATGTATTTATAGCGAGATACGTCTACAATATGGAAAAATGAACTATGAATGAAATTATGGAAATATTTATTAGAATATGTTTCTGTGTTTATTTTCAATAAATATTTGCCAGCATCTTAAAATATGTATAAATTTCATATTCCCTCAAACAACAAATATTCCCAAGAAATCATTTGCTAAATTAATATAATTTCTCTCCTTTGATAGACAAATCTTGGCCAACTTCCTTTGCCACAATAAAGCCAAGAAACATTAATCACATCTACAAATTCCCATAACCGGAAATGTTTAGCAATGTAAGATATGCGTTAAATCAATTGACAAAGAACATGGTTTCATTTCTGCAATCACGATGTTGTATTTCATCCTAACTCCTCGCAGAAATCATTCTTACATTTCTGTATGCAACGATTTATCACTGTTATCTACGCAGATGAATTTCATTGATTTCCCCCTCAGTTTGGCGAGACAAGAATCTGCGTTACAACAAATCTATACCCCCATTTTCCTTCACCCTACCCAATGCCAAAGGAAATAAACCATTCATAGACGCGGAAAAACAAATATCTGTGTTATACCCATACGTAGACGGACGACCTACCGACTATTGAAAATTCTACTTACTGTCTTTTGAAGGCCGCCATCAGCCATCTGTGGATGAGTTGTTGTTCTAGATGGGGTTTGTCTATGGGTTGTTTGTTGCATCTGTCAACGTGCAACGACATTCTTTGCATAGACATCGACGTCGATGACGACAGCTATGGCTTTGACTATGAATCAATAGCATTTGAAATGTATGGCAATGATGATGATGGTGATGTTGAGATGACATCTTACCTCAACCATTGATGCCACTGATGTTGCTGCAGTTGCTGTTGTGTTGGTGACAATAATAGCTTTGTATTTGTCATGTCAACTACAAACATTGTACGTAGATCCACAGCTACTAAACAAGTAAATATTGAAATCTCTCAACTCAATGCTTGGCTGAAGCTGATAGATAGATGATGGTCTTTAAAGGAGATGGTTCTCCATCTCACACACTCTGGTGTATTCAATCAATGAGCTTTTTTGTGTTACTTAGAGAATTCAATGAAAACCTCACCAGCATTACCATCATCGTTACAATACTCGAATGCTCCTTAGAACCAATATCAATATCCTCTTTTATTTCATCATGTTGTGTTGTGGGCTTTACCAATGGCTTACGGTGTTATAGAAGGAATCTATTATCGCCCTTTATTTGGGTTGTGTCGTCAATAGAATGGGATATAATATTTTGAATACCCTACAATACACAGAGAGCAGAACTGATAAATGCTGAAACATCAGTCCACAGCTCTCGTATTTTCTTTATATATTGAATATATTAACACATAATATACACATTTTTAATATTTGTAGCTATTTTAGGTGGGTCTTATATACAAAAATTATGTAGTGCTTTAATAGAAAGCCGAGCCATCTCTAATATGTACAAAAAAATCAATATCAACACCTTAAATATTGCAAATAAACAATTTATACCTTCGTCATCATATAAACAACTCCTTCTCAATTTCCCCTTCCTTACCTCCCCCTCCAATATTGAAAATGCAAACTTGCCAGCAGTCATGCCTCAATGCCTTGTATTTCTTTTATTTCATCTTCTAATTCCTGCAATAATCCCTATTTTGTGATTTGTAGATTTCTTGTTATGGTCGTTCCGAAATGGTTTATGGTGCTAATATTGTTGTTTTTCTTGCTGCAGCTATTATTGTTGTTGTTTTCACTCGGATGCTTTATTTGTTTTTCATCAGAAATCTTTGAGATTCTTGTTAAGTGCTTCTGGTTTCCACAACTACTTGGCAGAACAAAAATGTCTAGTGTCGATGGTGATGAAGATGATGCCATAGACGGTTCCTGGAAATTCCCAAACAAGAATGCAATCCAAAATAGTTTCAAGCACTTGCTAGCTCTCACACTTTGTTTTTCTTTTCTTCACATTTTTTTTTTTATTTTGGTTTAACAAATATTGATTTAGTTCAGCACACTTCTCGTCATCACTACCAATCAGCAGCCTTACGAATTCTGAAAATTCTTAAAGGTGTTTTTTTTAATTCACAGCAAATTGTATGGGGGGGAGTTATTTAGTCATGGCAAAGTGTTAAAATCTCTTCCCACCTCTTTACCCGAATATAATGTGTTAATTCATTTATTTAATTGTTAATTTAATTTTCTGAAGTGATATTTCTTTATTAAATATTTTTTTGTTTTCTTTACAGAAATGGGCCTGCGTTACTGTGAATCACCATCGGTGGGCACTTGTTGCACACACAGCATGGAAACTAAAATGGCCATGCAGTCACGTCTACAATTGGAGAAACATTCCAAAGAACAAATCCTAAAGATGTCAAAAACGCTAAGTGATAAAGCGCAAAAATTTAATGGTGAGTATTGATTCGATTGATTTTTGTAGTTTAATTAAAAAAAAATAATTTTATATAGAAAATGTGACCCAACTTTTTAGCGACTTTGGTGCACCATTTACATGAAATCGGACGAAATATATATATATACGAGCTATATCTAAATCTGGACCGATTTTCTCGTAACTTGGCAGACATCACTCTAGGCTTAATTCAATACGTTACGCCAAATTTCGTGCAAATCGAAAGATATATAGGGACTTTGGGGCACCATTGACATGAAATCGGACGAAACTATATATGGGAGCTATATCTAAATCTGGACCGATTTTCTCGAAACATGGTAGGCATTATTCCAGACCTAAATGATTAGGCTGTAACAAATTCCGTGCAAATCGAAAGATATATAGGGACCGTTTACATTAAATCGGTTAAATATATATATGGGAGCTATATCTAAATCTGAACCGATTTTTCCCAATTTCAATAGGGTTCGTCCTTGGGCCGAATAAGTGACCTATGCCAAATTTCATCCAATTCGGATCATAAATGCGACCTGTACTTTGTTTACAATTTAACATGGACAGACAGACAGACGGACGGGCGGACATGCATAAATCGACTTAGAAAGTGATTCTATGCATATTCTCAAAAGGAACCATGTGTCCATCTCGTTTCCTTTTGCCTGTTACAAACATATGCACAAAGACATAATACCCTGTACCACAGTGTGGTGAAGGGTATAAAAAGCGTGACAGATTTTTTTCTTTGTGGAACAATCGACTATTTTCTTATAGAGCCGTTTCTTTGGAAAACATGGCCTGAAGCTTTTTTGACATATATGTATATATATATGGACTACTACTCAATATTTTTATAAAACAAATTGTCTTGAACTCTCATATTTGTTTAGAGGCCCGAAAGAATTTTCTACAAATATTAGTTGAGTCCTATATTTTATTTTCCTATAGAAAAAATAGCTTAAGTCCAAATAAATATTTTCCTATAGAAAAAAATGGCCTGAGACGTTACAATTTTTTTCATAGAAAAGATCAAAAGTCGGACGGGTTTCACTATATAATACCCTCCACCACTTTGGGTACATACAAGGGATGATAATATGTACAATATCCTGTAGATAGAACATACCATTCTGAAATCTATGAAAAATTTCATGCAGGCTTTTTGGTGTATACTTTGTATGAAATCGAGAAATGGAGAAATATGTATGGAAGCTATCAAACAGGGCGGAATTCAGTACGCTGTGCAAAATTTTGCCACAATCGGACAAAATATTAAAAAAAATCTTACGAAAATATATATGGATGCTATATGTAAATCTGACCGATTTCTCCAATTTCATTTTCTGATGCCTCATTATTTTTTAGAGAAAAAATGTTTCATTTATGTTTGCTTTTTTAACAATGTTCTGGCGAAATATTCTTATTATAGAAAATTTTTGACTAATATCTAGATTTTTTTATTTTACAGTTGTAAATCTTCAATTCTATAATACCGATGCCAGAAGTCTTAAACGTATTATTTTCTTAGCACTCAAAGAGTAGAGTCTGTTCGTCCTGACAGAATTATACACATCTTCCATATTTGTAATTCAATTTGCAAAAATAAGAAATAAAAATTTTATTTCTGAAAAAAAAAAATGATTATACAGAACCGAATTGCCAGAGGCTATGATCTAATAAGTAGGATAACAAGAAATGATTAAAATGAACCTGACTCATGGCCTCTTTAAAATTAACTTGAAACTTAGATGCCGAAATAAAAAATGCGACATTTGCAATTTTCTGTCATATGTTTTAAACTTCTAAAAATATAACTTAATTAAAAATCGAATAATTTATTATCGAAAACAAAATGCCAACAATTTGTCACTTCAAAGATGTGTGGGGTCATTTCAAAAATTCATCATTGCATAATCCCAAATTTATTTGGAAAAATAAATTATAATTCATTTCTTTCCTATCAAAAATATAAATTCCAATAATTGTTGATTATGTACGCGTATAAATCATAAAAAACATGACATTTTCCACCCTAGTTTTCAAAAACAAAAATATTTTGTTTCCAATAAATCTGGTTTTGAATTTCAATTGTTAAATCTAAACATAAACCACAGTAACAAATACACCACCACCAACAACAATCGCACATAAATCACTTCCTAAATACGTTTGTTTATAATTAGAATAAATTTTTGACTTCCAGCAGTGTGGTACTTGAAAAAGGTACAACCCACCAACCAACAGACTCCAAAACATTGTTGAAATTAAAAGAAAAAAAAAATACAAAACACCAAAACTGACAAAAGCAACACAAAATTATAGCCGAAAATTGTTTAACACCCACTTGAGAGTTTGAACAGCAGTAGGCAAGCAGACAGACAGTCAGTCAGTCAGCCAACCATGCAGAAAGGCGAAGCATCTGTACAAAATCCAAACCACACAACAATTCAACACAGCACTACACCGCCACCATATTTTCAAGTAGCGTTTTGGAATCTCCTGAAAGAGGTTGCAACCTCAATATTTCTTTTGTCGTCGTCGATTTTTTGTTATTTTTTGTGAATGAAAATTAAAAAATTGCCCTGGGTTAGAGGCGTCATTTAATGTTACATGTCATTTGGCACCCGGGTTTTTCTTCCATTCATTCATGGCGCTTGACAGCAACTTGTAATTGTATGTTTTTTAACTCAAATTAAATACATTATTTTGAAAAAAAAAATACAAGTAGCCTGACTTAGACAAATAACATCAAGTCTGCATTTTTTGAGAGCCAAATGATGACTAGATTTGAAATTGAAATATGACAAGTCAGACGATTGGGGTAGTAATTATAGAACCTGCAAGAGGCATCTATTTGACATTAGAAGGCTGGATTCAAGTGCCACAGCATTTGTTGCGCATGCGGGCTTCTGTTTAATTTTATATTTTTCTATATATTTAACTCAAACCAACTAATGTTGATCATGATGACTCATATAAAATTTAAATTACTTGTTAATCTCAAGTGATTAGAAAGGAAATGAAGTTAATCAGTCATGTCTTCCATAATAACTATAAAATTTCTCTATAAAGAACCGTATTGGAGCTATGGACAACGATAGGACAATTCGATACTCTGAAAAGAGATGACCCAATTACTTAACTGAAAAATATCCAGTGTCGGAAACTGTTACAAATTTCAAGCCTCAGAATGTTATGATTTTTATACGCTTCACCACACAGGGTAATATGTCTTTGTGCATATGTTTGTAACATGCTAAAGGAAACGAGATAGACACATAGATCCTTTTGAGAATATGCATAGAATCACTTTCTGAGACAATTGATGCAGGTCCGTTCCTCTGTCTGTCCGTCTCTTGGTGTTAAATTATACAGGTCGTATTTATAATACGATTTCGATGAGACTTGGTACAACTTATTTAGTTGGCCCAAGAACGAACCCTATTGGAATTGGTGAAAATCGGTTCAGGTTTAGATATATCTCCTATATATATTTTCATCTGATTTTATTTCGATTTGCACGAAATTTTGCATAGCGTACTAACTTGAGTCTAGAATGATGAGGGCTAAGTTTCGTAAAAATCGGTTTAGATTTAGATATAGCTCCCATATATATTATCGTCCGATTTTAGCCCAAAGCCCCTATATTTCTTTCGATTTCCACGAAATTTTGCATAGCGTACTGACTTGAGTTTAGAATGATGTGTGTAAGTTTCGTGAAAATCAGTTCTGATTTAAATATAGCTTCCATATATATTTCGTTAGATTTTAACTAAATGACGCACCAAATCCCATATATTTTTTCGATTTGCACGAAATTCGGCATAGCGTACTGAATTGAGTCTAGAATGATGTATGCTAAGTTTCGTAAAAATCTGTTAAGATTCTATCTATATCCTTATACGAGTATGGTGATTAGCATCCCAAATACAAATTTTCTGTCAGGATGTTTTTTATCCATTGACTTAAATACCACGATACACAGATTTATATATCATGCTAGGACCTTTAACATCCAGAAAGTAGCCCAGGACATTGTATGAAAAATTACTAATTACAGCCAAATTGGTTGGAAAAGTTGATGAGGGCCCTCAAAATACTATAAAAAGGACAGTACCTATGTGTGGAAGAAGGTATTATGTTTAATAGTATGTATTTAATACTACTGAACATTTTCTTCGGAGAAGACTTTAAGTCTCCAATAATCCAAAATCACAACCACAGCCACATTGGATCGAAAATTCGACAAAAACTTTCAAAATATCGCATAATGGTACATAAACTGGGATATCACCATTTCCTCTGAAAGCCCGAAATTACTAATTATAGCCACATCCATTGAAAGATGTGGTCAGAACCTTCAAAAAATCCAAAAATTTAACGTAGCTTTTCTATGGTGGTATGTCAAAACATGGATCTGTATTGAACATTTTTGCGGGAAATATTTTAGCCTCAAAGAATCCTGCTTTAAAAAAGCAAAAAAATGGAGCGGCATACTATTATAAAATGTAGACCCGAATTTTTTTCTCTGTAAGTCTAAAATGACTTATTATACCAATATAGGAAAATGCGGTAATGTCCTCCAAAATATCGAAAATAGGACTTCTACTCAACATTTTCTCAAAAAAAATCGAAATGCTAAAAATACTTCCAAATAATACAACATTGATCAGTATCGTTATATGGAGACTATTCCATATACCCTGTTCTCCACTGAAAGTTATAAATTATATAGATATTGGTTGCAAAATGTGGTCAAGACATTCAAAATACCGAAAATAGGTCAGAACCATTATATGGAGGATATGCCATAACATAGACCTTTGCTAAAAATGTTCTGCAAGAAAATCTCTTACGCACGAAGAATGCAAAATACCAAATCAAAATCGTTTATACGACATCTATTTTAAATGACATATCTATTTTAACTACGGTTTCCGGAAGTTCGGAAAAAAGTTTTAACTTCTATCGCTTATAACGACTACTGCATATAGCGAATAATTTCGCCGGTACCTTGACCGTCATTATAAACGATTAAATGGGATCTCCGATGAATATTTTTTTTGTTGCAGACATAAAAATATTTCTCAATACCAGGAGCAATTTTTGTCTTTACCAAAAATAGTTTGTATCCCAATTCATGCAATTTTGTCATTCAATTCTATTAAATTGATCATGGGTTGAGTTAATACCTCAATTAGTGTCCAACATCATCTTTACTTGACATGGCTCAATAAAAAGTCTAAATTGGTTAAGGAAATTAAGAAAAATGCAACTATTATGTCACATTATAAAACATATTCGGTGGTGAATGTAGACTGCCTCTTATTATTGTGCTACAATTTTTTAATTTTTTCGTAATTTTTTTAAATCCACGAGCTTTTTTGACGGAACTCATATCTTTTCCAAAAATATTTAAATAATTTATTTTTTTTTATTTTCAGAAAATTTTCGCAAACTATTACAAGAATCGAAAACCGAATTCAATAATATGTTTACACGAACCTACGGTGTAATATATCAAAAGAATGCCTATGTCTTTTCGGATTTGTTCAGTGAATTGGAAAACTATTATAATCGTGGGCGAAGCGATCTCATAAATGTAATGGATACCTTTTTCAGTACCCTGTATCAGAAAATGTTTCAAGTTCTCAATGTCCAGTATACGTTTGATGAACAGTAAGTATAAAATAAAAAAATAATTTATGATATTATACTATATAGAGATATGTGAAACATTTAAGCCACCCAACGCTTGCTTTGACAATACGCCTTCAGTGAAATTTAAAACTCCCATGTATAAATTTCCACTTTAGCGTCTTTTCAAAAAAGAAAAACAAAAAAACTGTGTCCATACAACGGTAATTTGAGCTTTACAACATAAACGCACTTCTGCTGTCCGAACACACACACACACATGTGATGGTTTTCTTTGTTATTGTTTTGGTTGCAGTTGTCAATGGACATTTGTTCTCCTTTTTTCTGTCATACGTACATTGTGTGTCGGGCCACATTTTAAAGTCATTCATAAAATCTAAACTGTTAACCGGTGCTTATGTGGTCAAAACATTTACAATGTTTGCTAAAATCATCGGATCGGACGACATTCATGGACACCAACGACAACAACAACTAACTTGATGATTGACAGTCATGCAACCACACACATCAAGTCATCAACATATATATACATACAAATATTGTATTATTCATACGATATATTTTGATGGTCAAGTCCATGGCTATGAACTTAACTAACAAAAGGGCTCTGATTTTGTCACACAACAGCACAGGCTATGACAGAACTTTTAAAGGAAACCAAGAATTGTTTTTGTAAACCATTTTTGTTGTTAAACCCCCTGTCATCAAAGAAATTAAATAAAAACGGCTCATGTTACTTGCACTTAACGAACTTTTTTGTTTTGTCGCCGTAGCTTCTTCCCAATTGCTGTAAAATGAAACCCAAATAAAGAAAATAACTGACAAACGTTTCAAATTAAACTGTGAACTTTGTCAACCTTTCTTTTGCTTAGGTTTCTTTAGCGTATATCTTATTATTCCTTTTACTCCAAAAAATAAACGTTTTAGTCCAAATTATTTTCTTTTAATGTGCAAAAAAATTAAATAGGTTTGACTATTTGGTGGCATTAAGTGTCGTTGGTGGCATTTCCTATGAATATAAAGGGATTACTTCCTTGGGATGACACATTTTACAATACCTATAATGTATTTATAATATAAATATTTAATGGGAATATCATGGGCCAAGCTTTTGAACGGAGTTGCAGAACCTTAAGGGCTACAATATCTATGAAATAAAATGCGAATATTTATCATCAAATCGAAAGACCACGCACTTTATTCTTTATATGCAATTATAAGAAGTAGTCATGGGGTCCAATTCTGGACTGTATAGAGGATATTTCATCATTTACATATTTTGGCCGGCCAAAAAGGCGCTGGTTTTGGCCGATGTGTAAAAGCTGGCATTGTCATGGTGCACAATGGTTCAACTTCTGTCGTTCATTTTTCGCATTTTTTCTCTGAAGACTCAAGAAAAAAATGGCGCCCAATGTTGCTCAAACGGAATAGTAGTCACATGATCAAATCTATGAAATGAAGTACTAATATTTATTATCAAAGTCGTAGACCACGCACTTAATTCGATGTGTAAGAGCTCGCATTGTCATGGTACACAAGGGTTCAAATTCTCTTGTTCATTTTTCGTATTTATCGGAATACTTCAGGAAAAAATTTGGCGCCCAACGTTGCTCAAAGAGAGCATTCTTCATAAGGGATAATAATTAGAAGTCATGGGGTCCATGTCTGGGCTGTCCAGCGGATACTCTATCATTTACACATTTTAGCTGGCTAAAAAGACGCTGGTTTGATCCGATATGTTAAAGCTCGCGTTGTCATGGTGCAAAATGGTTAGACTTCTCTTGTTATTTTTATCTGAAGACAGAGTAGTTGTCACATTATCAGTTTAGCCGAAGGCCCATGCTACCATTCACTTCAAAGTGCTTTTTCCACAAAGAACTTTCGTTGGATTGATCTTTGAAGGCCTCCACGTTATCAATATTTCATCGACAGGAATATTTTTTGGCCGATTATCAAATTTATTTTAGTTAAGTCCAGGGGCTCATTAAATATCGAAAGAACGATTGGCCAAAAATATTTGTAATATAATAATAACACAGTGACACATTTTTCAACTTTAAAATCTTGAACCAATCGAGACCCCCAAAATCTTAAAGCTTGTGGAAGAAAATCCCTAGCTGGGTTTTGCATTATTAGCTAAGGTTTTTTTTAAATTCATTTTTAAAATATTCGACTGGGGCGGATTTTAGCACAATTTTTGAATAATACGTACTTATTATTGAGTCTATATCTCGTGAACTATTCGAAATATTGCTTTTCTCTCTTAAGCAATATTTTCCTCTTAATTAGATCTAAAAATTTTCTCTTGAGATAAAATTAATAAAACAACACCATCATACTGAAAATAGCACAACTGCAAAAAATTAAAATTTAGACATACTTTTCCATGTTTTTCACACTTTTTTCAGAAACTGCTACTGACTCGGCCAAACAGTATATGACAAGAAGATAGCCAATAGCAAATCAAACAACTTTCATTGGTTGACTCCTTCACATAGTTATAGCCTCACAAATTCATCAAGATGAACCAAAGAAATTCACTCCCAATTGTATGTTTATAGAAATAAAAATTGCTATGCTTTTTTCAATAAATAGGTACAAAATTGAAGTAAAAATTATACATGGAAAAAGTATGTCGAAATTTTAATTTTTTTGCAGTTGTGCTATTTTCAGTATGATGGTGTTGTTTCATTGATTTTATCTCAAGAGAAAATTTTTAGATCTAATTAAGAGGAAAAATATTGCTTAAGAGAGAAAAGCAATATTTCAAATAGTTCACGAGATATAGACTCAATAATACGTACGTATTATTTGAAAATTGTGCTAATTTTAAAAATTAATTTAAAAAAAAACCTTAGCTAATAATGCTAAACCCAGCTAGGGATTTTCTTCCACCATCACAAGCTTCAAGATTTTGGGGGTCTCGATTGATTCAAGATTTTAGTGCTGCACAGTGTAATCAGGTTCTCAAATTTTATTTACTTACAGAAACTGCTCAGGTTCACTTTGACAAAATAGAGTTTCTGTTGCATTAAAAGTGCCTATAAATAGAACCAGCTAAACTTTTATATACCTATAGAATTTACTCAGTTCCTGTCCCAGATTTTATTTTGGTTACAGTGACTTTCTCATATTTAAATGCGATTGTCCACTTTTTTGTCTGCATAGGGATCCAGGGTATGTAGGTTATTTTCATTAATCATTGTTTTTATTCCCGCTCAGTGGATGATTGGTGTGATGCAGCCTGTCCTAAATAATGGGGCTGCCAGCTATCGTTACCTAGAAACAATGTATCTTTGCGTTGCGCGCAGTGGTTAGGGTCCTTGCTTATTTAGTGCTAAACATCCTCCATTGCTATTTTGTGGTATCCCCATTTGTTGGTGTTGATTCCGAAATTGGTTATTAAAATGTCAGGGGCTTCGGAAGCATTTTATCCACAAAGCATCAATATGTCCTTGTGTTAGTTTCATTAATCATTGTTTTTTAATGCAGCTAAGTGAATGATTAGTTTAATGTAGCCTGTTCTAGATTATGGGCTGCCATCTATCGTTGCCTAGAAACAATGTCTCCTTGGGTTTTGTACAGTGGTTTCGGTCCTGGCTTATTTAGTGTTTACCATACTTTTTGTGGTACCCTAATTTTTGATTCCGAAATTGGTTATTAAAATGCCAGGGACTTCGGAATCAATATATCCACAAAGCATCAATATCTCCTTGTGTTAGTTCCATTAATCATTGTTGTTTAAAGCAGATAAGTGGATGATTGTTCTAATGCTGCCTATCATATATGATGAGCTGCCATCTATCTTTACAATCCTCCTATGGAGCGCTATCTCCTGTCATTCCAATTTTGTTGATTCCGAAGTTGGTTATTAAAATATTCAAAAAACACTTCGAAATAATATTTTTCCATTCGCTGGGTTTCGAGCCGAGGAGCCATCGGTTTGTAGTCTAGCACACTATCAACAGAACTACCCCATCTATTGTCCTCAAGAATCTATCGCAGAAGTTTAGGCACTTAAATTATGACTGTGTATGACCTAAAATGTTTTCCTTATACAACCCCCAAAACACATTCCACAGTTATTTTATTCACTTCAAATATTGCAAAGGTATTTCCCCTTTTCTCAATACTTCCGTCAAAAATGTACTTTACTGCCATCTATCGTTGCCTAGTTTTGTGTAATGATTGGCGTCCTTGCTTATACAGTCAGGAGGCTTCAGATTTATTTCAACTAGAAGGGCATGAAAGCTTCTCTTTATAAATATTCCAAAACTTTTTTGAAAGAAGGGTTTCCCCTAAACTGGGATTCAAACGCGGGAACAACGCCACCTAACTGTTGGCCCCAAGAATGTAACTGTATGACCTATAAATAATTCCCTATACAATCTCCAAAGTAGATTTCGCATTTATTTCATTCACTCCAAATCGTGCGAAGTATTTCCCTTTTTTCCCATTTAGAATCCACTACTTCCGTCAAAAATTTCCTTTGAATTTTCTCTGAAACATTAAACCCCTTTTTGAGAATAACAATTTCTGTTGTTATTGTACTTTGTTTTAATTGTCAACCTTATTTTTTCCGCTCTGTATTTTTTGCAAAGAGGTTTAGAGTAGATTTCAGACGAATCGAATCGCCGCTGCTTAGCTGGCTGACTGACTGACTGGTATGTGTTTGTTTTAAGCCGTATTTAATGCAACGAGTTAATGTGGCAGACTTACAAGTGCTGGCTGACTGACTGACTAAACTGATTGTTTGGTTAGCGGGAGAGGGTGGTGGTGTGAGTTGGTGGTTCTTAGCCGGGCTGATACGTTTTTATTCGCAAACAGAAATTTATCACTTGGCCATTCAGTCATTCATTCATTCCTTTGCTCATTCATTCACTTAAGTTTTGAGTTGTAGGAAATAAATAGAAGAAAGAACAAATGGAAAAAGTGTCACACACAAACAAAGCAGAATATCCCTTGTTGTTGCTCGTGTTTTTTTTTTCAGGGTTCTGCTTCACAGAATTTTAGTTTTGACTTGTTTTTTAACACATTTATGCCCTACAATAATATCCATCTATATATGGTTGTTGGTGTTGTTGTTTCTGTTTTGTGTCATAAGAAAGTCAAAACGAAATGGCAAAAAATAAAACACAACTAATGTCGTCGTATTCGCTGATGTGTGTTTTGGCATTAAGTTTCATTAAACTTAATATGAGTTCGTTCGTTGCTGTTGTTGTTGTTGCTATTCTGTTTTTTATTTTATTTTTATTATTATTTGAAATGCAAATTTTCCATTTGTTTTAACAAAGCTCTACTACTTCCATAGAGAGATTAATTTTCACATACATATTCGTACGTTCGTATAAACATATATGTTGTTGGTTGTCATTATACAAAAGAAAATTGGAACTAATTTCTCAAAAGATGTCTGTCCTCTTTACTGACTATATTGCTCATATTATGGATATCAACGACAGTGTCCTATATCTAAAGGTTGTCGTTGAACACTTCAAAATTGGCAACCAAGAAAAATGATTCTGAAAATTTCGCGATTTTTCAATTGATCCTGGTTATATTATGACATGACATCGATTAGTCGTTAAATTGATTTTAATTCCAGCTCGGTAGATGTTTGGTCTGATGTAGTCTGTTCTAGGTGATGGGACTGCCATATACCGTTGCCTAGAAACAACGCCTCCTTGAATGTTCCGTGGTAGTTGGGGTCCTTGCTTATTTTAGCGTTGCCATAACCCTTTAAAATTCGTTCAGACTTCGGTTAGACATGTCTGAACTCTATCCCAAATGTTTAACATAAATCATACATTGGCTACAATATACATTTGTGGTCGAGGCAATAAAATCATCTGAATATTTCGTCTAGGACTATCAAAGTATCTAAAATACCCAGTACCTAATAATATAAAGATTAGTTTCGGTTTTCCAATGTATCCTGGTGGTATTATGGTATAGGTTGTCCGTAATAAAAGCAACATCTAACTCGATTAGGCGATGTAATAGTTTCGCTTTAATGGTTTTTATTCCAGCTCTCTAGATGATTGGTCTGTTGTAGACTGTTCTATATAATGGGACTGTTATCTACCTTTGCCTAGAAACAACGCCTCCTTGATTTGCGCGTGGTGTTGCCATAAACACTTTAAAGTTCTTTCAGACTTCGGTTAGACATGTCTGAACTCCATCCCAAGTGTTCAACATGAATTATATGAGATCTACTATTAATATTTCTGGCCGGGGCAGCACTTAGTGTTGCCTAGCGGCTTTTGATATTTCCATTGGAATTTTTGAAAATCGAAGTCTTCAAAAGCCACAAATGGGGAATTAAATATATATGGATATGAGACCGAAACCAAAACAGCTATGTATGGGTCTTCGAAGACGAGGCAAATTCAACGAATGTTATAGAACATTGAAGGCAATGGTCTACTGTTTCTTTGGCAAAACATGGACATGATTCTTCTGAGTGTTACAGCACATTTTGTAATACCTAAACATCAGTCAGGACCCTTATATGTTGTCTACATTAAAATGTGTATTTAAATTGAATATTCAGAGAGAATTAAAAAAAATTGCAGCGTGTGTTTAGTGGTAGTGGCGGAGTTTATTTATTTATTTATTTTTTTTTTGTGTTTTCTTCTTATTTACTGAAATGTTCATGTTCTCACCATATACAATGTTGAACATTTGGTTGAGTTTGTTCTTCGTATCAACACTTGATTGATATATTATATTTAGCATTTATATCGAAATAATTTGGAAAATACATATGGGAATTTTGTAACACCATTTCGTTTGCAATAATGAAATAATGGAATGCAAAAATAGTCACAATAGAATGGGATTACTCGGTGGTTGTTAGCAAGAGAAACAGTTGTCAATTAAAAACACAGTAGCAAAAATAACAAACACCATGCAATGGAATGCTTTTGTTTTTGTTAAAAATGAGAGAAAGATGGAAAACAAACGCAAAGAAATGAAATTTTTACATTTTTTGGAAAAAATATTATATTTTTTACGATTATAAGAATTTTCACTCGTATTGAAAGCGAGGTATATGTACAATATGTAAAAAAATAACTATGAATCAAATTATGAAAATATTCATATTTTTCACATTGATGTTTTTCTGTGTATGTATTTGAATCCAGAATAAATCCTAGAGTGCTCAGGATTCATTTGATACTCCGGGTTCTTGAATTCATTTGGAATATAATAGTGCCTGAAAGCTTCCCAATGGCGATTAAAAGATCCCTTTAAAACTTCTCAGTTCTGTACGACTATAATTCATTTCCTGTACGATTTCATATTTTTTCCCCAACATTTAATTTAATTAATTTCTTTCTTTTTTCAGATACCTACAATGCGTCAGCAAATATATGAAGGATCTGAAACCATTCGGAGATGTACCCGACAAACTATCCGTCCAAATTAAAAGATCATTTGTAGCAACAAGAACCTATGGTCAGGCATTGAGTACGGCGGCGGATATTTCCAAGCGGTTAATTAATGTAAGTTTTTCAACACAAAATCATGTGCTATTATTTTGTTTTATAGAGAAAATTTAAATAAAAAAAATACAAATCAGCTGTTATTTTCAAAAAATATTGCATGACTAAAACTCCTTGTACATTAGAACTTTTTACCGGGTTAACCTACTTCATGAGGATTTATTTGACATATATGCAAAGGAATTGACAATTGAAACCCACTGGGTTAACGTAATCCGGTTAAATGTAAACGTACTATAATATAGTTTTTCCTAAAAGTATACTACATTTATTTATGATTTGTTTTCTCTTTTACAGATACGTTTAAATGCCGATTGTACATCGGCCCTAACCAAAATGCAACACTGTGGCTCGTGCAAAGGTTATACGGAAAAACCCTGTACGAATTATTGTGTTAATGTCATCAAAGGTTGCCTACACTATTTCAATGAATTGGATACGGAATGGGAGAATTTTGCCGGTGCTATGGATAAGGTGGCGGAACGTTTATTGGGCTCTTTTAATATTGTTATGGTTGTCGAACCAATTAATATTAAAATTTCCGAAGCCATTATGAATTTCCAGGTTAGTAGTAAAATTGGATTTTAATTTCCCCCAAAAACACAGAAACAACAATTACTAATTTAGCACCTCCATTTAAAGTAAATATTAATAAATAACTAATACACACATGCGCCATACGATTAATTTGTATGCAAAATACTTTAGCTAAAATATGTTGGAATCTCACACAAAAGTGTATTAGTTTGTGCGTGTCAAACACTAATCGCGAAATTTACATAGATATAAAGGCACAGTGGGAGGTTTTTTCATATATAATAGAGTCCACTAATGGGGGAAATTAAAAAATCATATCTCAACCAAAATACCAAAAATTATATTAAAACCCCAAAATGCCAAAGCACATGCAGTTTGATTTAGGTGTGGGAGAAGTTTCTCCCCAATAACCTTTTGTCTGTCCCTTATATACAAAACGATCATTGAAGAAAAATATGTTTTCTTTTGTCTCAAAAAGACAAAAGTTACACTGTGCCCCCATCAACCTACTCACCAACTCGGGGTGTATCAAATTTCGTTTGGCTTTTTTCTGTCTTCTTGTTTTTGTTTATCAACAACCAGTTAATGTCAAAAAAATGATAATTTTTTTATTAAGCTTTTGCATATATCTGTAATGGGTGCCAGAGTCTGTGTGTGTGTGGATGGGCCTACTGCCTACTAATTTATGTATATGACTTCTACAGCTTCTCGTTTTTTTATATTAAAACAAAGTTACAGTTAGTGGGGGCGAGCAATATTTAGTATATTGACAAAAAACAATAAGATAATTAAAAAAAACTGAAAGATAATTTTTAAACGACAAACCCCATTAACAATTTAAAAAATATCAACCAATTTGAAGATATCTCTAATAATAGCCCAAAAAAAACTTTTTCGTTTGTCATTTTTTTGTTATTAATTATTCTAAACAGGTTTCAATTTGAACATCACCTATTGCGCATTGTCTAAATAAATTTATTAATACATACATAAATATGCATATCTTTCTTTATAGCAAAATGAGTGTTTGTTTATTTGTTTTATATATTTTTTAAGCACAAAAGTGTGTTTGATTATTGCCCATTTGAAGAAGTACCGAAATCTGTTTGCAAAATTTATTATTAACGCCCGCAACAATAGGTGTACCGCCGCCGAAGTGTACAAATAAATTTTCAAATTTATTAATTCAAAATCTCTGCAAGATAAAAGCAATAATAATAAATAAAAACGTATTTATATTTTGATGTTGTTTGCCATTATTCATTGATTGATCGATAGAAGATGCTAATATTTTTTGCTATATATTCAATAATATTTGGAGAGCATTTCACATGCATTAGAGGTTATGTTATTTGTTTAATTTGTAGGACCCGGAAAATATTTTTCAGAAAATAGGTTGATGTGAGAGAAATCTTAAAAAAAAAACCAGTAAGGAAAGTAGTAAAGTCGGACTGGGCCGACTATATGATACCCTTCACCACTTTGGGGATATTCTACATATGTATCCTAACAGACGTAGCCTTTTCTAAGGCGATTATTTGGTGTACAGTCAACATGAATAGGTCGAAATTATATATGGAAGCTAATCTGAACCGATTTCAAGGAAACTTGCTAGATATTAATTTCTGTACGTGTATGGGTCTGTATGGGCCTTTAGTGTACCATTTACTGAAAATCGGGCGAAAATATATATAGAAGGTATATTTAAATCTGAACCAATTTCAAGAAAACTTGACACACGAAAGGTTATAGTAACAGTACATTGTACGAAATTGTGTGCCGATCGGCCAATCTTTGGATTTTTAGTGCAGATTTTAAATTAAATCAGTCGAAAATATATATTGAAGCTATATCTAAATCTGAACCGATTTTCACGAAACTTAGCACGCATCATTCTGGACCTAATTCAGTACCCTATGCCAAATTTCGTGCAAATCGAAAGATATATGGGCACTTTGGAGCCCCATTTACCTTAGATCGGACGAAAATATATATGGGAGCTATATATAAATCTGACCCGATTTTCTCGAAACTTGGCACACATCATTCTGGACCTAATTCAGTACTCTGTGCGAAATTTCGTGCAAATCGAAAGATATATAGGGACTTTGATGCACAATTTACCTTAAATCGGACGAAACTATATATAGGAGCTATATCTAAATCTGAACAGATTTTCTCGAAACTTGGCACACATCATTCTGGACCTAATTCAGTTCTCTATGCCAAATTTCGTGCAAATCGAAAGATATATAGTGACTTTGGTGCATCATTAACATTAAATCAGACGAAACTATATATGAGAGCTATATCCAAATCTGACCCGATTTTCTCGAAACTTAGCACACGTCATTTTGGACCTAATTCAGTACTCTGTGCCAAATTTCGACAAATCGATTTTCAATAGGGCTACATCTAAATCTGAACCGATTTTCAATAGGGTTCGTCCTTGAGCCAATTAATTGACCTTTGCCAAATTTCATCCAAATCGGATCATAATTGCGACCTGTACTTTGTTAACAAAAATACATGGACGGACGGACAGACGGACATGCATAAATCGACTCAGAAAGTGATTCTATGCATATTCTCAAAAGGAACCATGGGTCTATCTCGATTATTTTTGCCTGTTACATACATATGCACAAATACATAATACCCTGTACCACACTGTGGTGAAGGGTATAATGATCCTTAGGTCGGACCTCTCTATATAAATTAAAAAAATATATTGGAGCTTACAACCTTCTGTTCAAGCGGCTGCGTAGAGTAGATGAATAAAGGTCAAAAAATGTTTATTTTCTAAATTCGAAAGCAATCCCTCTAAATTGCAATGAAATTCAGCCTTTTAAGGATGATATTGGTATTCCGTGATAAGGGCACTGATTCATTTGGATTAGTGCCCTAATCTAGGTATATTCCAAATCTTATTACGACTAGCAAAGGATTTGCGTTTCGACCTTTTCCATATGAAAATTTATTATTTTTAATTTATTGAGGTTATGTTCCAATGATTACAGCATAGTGTGTAATTTTGCACTCCCCTTTTTCTGTAGGGTATAATAGTCACTTCAAACTTCTTTGCATTGCACCCCTTTTAAGAAGAAAATTTTTAGTGTATTTATTCTTCTGATTTTTTCAACAATTAAACATCAAGTAAGGTCACCAACAGATTTTAAATTTTTATCTGATTTGAAAGACTTTATTTAAAAAAACTCATAAGTCTTTATTCTGGTGATTCATCAAATACCAAACAATTTGGACGAATTGCTATCGTAACTATATAGCTTTATCGGGAAAAATAAATACAAATGTTATAATCTCTTAAAAAATCCTTATACATTATTACGGTTTATGCAAAAAAAAAATTCCTTCAAAATAAATCTAACCAAGCTTTACACAATACATTTCAATTGCCCTGCAGCCTCCACCAGAGGCCAATCTGTTTACCCATATATTAAACCACTTATTCTAGCACAGACAGCAAATGTCTTTTATTCGTTCGTTCATTCATTCCATCTATCATTCATGTTTTTTAGTGTAATGCTAGAAGCAACGGAATAATAACAACATATCGACTTACATTTATGTCTAGCAACATTTATTCGCACCTATTTACCTAGCATTTAAAAAGTGTGTGATTTCATACCTCAAGGGTTAAAGAAACAACAACGACACTCAGAGTCACATACAGCCAACAACCAAACGAACATCATTATTTTATACCATCATCGTCATCATCATCACGATTATGATATGATATTGGTTTTCCATGACATGTACATAGTTCTTTTGCTATATGTTTGGTTAACGCCATCGAACAACCATCCAACTGAACGTACGACCGACCGACATACCATCAGCAATGACAACAACATCAGCAGCAACACATCTCTTGCCAAACACACACATAAACTATAATTTATCTAATTTCCTGTAATTGATACAATCGTCGATTGCTTTAAGATGATGTCTGTCTACTGATGAAGTCGATGGTGATGATGGCTGTTGGAGTACACCCAGTCAGCCAGTAACCAATCGATATTAATGAATGGACAGACACATTTCCAATAGGCACTTACCATAGTGTAGCCTACAATGATTCCGTAAATCTATCATTTGGCCTGAATCAATGAATGACTATTGACATGTCTATCTGTTTGACTGTACGACTGTCTGTCTGATTGTTTGTATTTTGGTCTATGAATGAATACGATTCAATACGATTTCAGTATTGAAATGCATGTATAGAGACACTCTTCTTCGTGTAGTTTGATACACATATATTCAAGAGATACAAAAATTAGATGATCATAGACTGAGATGGTAGCTGTAATAGCTTTGTACACTTTATGATTTTAATTGAATCAAAATTAGGAGTTCTTTGGTCGGTAAAACTTTCGGAATTTTTCTATGGAGCAAAATATAATTTCGATCGATATTTTTTCCCATTTTTAATATATTTTAAAAGGCCGAACTGAGCACTATAAAGCCAATAACTATAAATTTCACCAGAATATTTTTTGAAGATCCACCGACGCCATAATTAATCATTGCTCATCCGACTATCAAAGCTATAAAATTACCTTACTTACTACCTATGACTTTTCCAACATCATAGTTTCCATCAACAACCCATCTCTGACGATATCTATGTAGTTTTGTGTACGCTTTGTGGTTGTCTACAACTCATAGTAGATTAGATATATCAAGTGTAATTTAAGACCAATATGTACTCAGAAAAACGTGAAGAGGTGTTAACCTTAACCACCCACCGCACACACACACATATTTATACACACTCATTCATACACATACCCACAATGTATAGTTTACGGTAAACAGCAAACAAATTAGGTGAAAATGTGGTTACATTAATGAAAACATTTTCCTAATGCATTTGTTTTCCCATTTTCCTACTTCAATTACAGGATGCTGGTCCCGATATTACCAATCGTGTCTTCTCCGGCTGTGGTCGTCCCCCCTTGGGTCTGGCCAAACGCAACATCAGTCCCAAGTTTATGGCAACGAATGAAGAAACCACCAAACATAGTACAAAACGTTCTGTTGCCGAGCAGATGGAAAGTGATATTCTGGATATTGATGCTTCGCTGGATGATGCCATTATATTGCGTGAAAAACGTGCTGCTGATCCCGGTAATCGTGATAGTAGTGAAAATGGTGGTGGCAATAGCAATCGTCGCAACAACAACAACAAACGTAAACAACAAAATCGTAAAAATGACGATAATGATTATAGTGGTCGTGATCCAGCACTCGATAAACTGGTCAAGGATATACGTCAACGCATGAAGGATTATAAGAAATTCTGGTCGAATTTACCACATCAGATATGTAGTAATGAAGAAATTTCCACATCCAGTGATGCTGATGGTATGTGCTGGAATGGTCACACTATTGATAGGTGAGTTTGTTTGAGGTCACTTTTTTGGGAATAATATTTAATGTCATATTTGTTTTTTCTTTCTATTCTTATAGATATATGCACTCGGTCACCACTGAACATGGTTCTAATCCTGAATTCCCCGGCAATCCATCGACACCCAAACAAACTAGTCAAGTTGCCTCGCATGTTATGTCCTTGAAGAATGCCATTAATCATTTGAGAAATGCCTATAATGGTCAGGATGTAGTTTGGAGTGATGATGGTAAGTTGAAATGATATGGAGAGATATATACTGGATTAAAGTTTTTAAATAAAGCAAATCACTCTTCAAAAATTGTATTTAATATAATAAACGTTACGCCGTAATTTAAAATCAAAATCCGTCCTTTTATCCCTCTTTAGACCGGCCATCGTTAACTAAGCACTATTGCATTCATGCAACGACTCTAATCTAAGTATATTCCAAATCTAAATACGTCTTGCCATCCCGAGACTCCCTTTGAATTAAGTTTTACCACAGAGTTCGATTTTTAGTTCTTCAAAACAAAATTGCGGCCTCACCTTTCTTATGCATTTCAAAATTCACTCTTTTTATTTTATTAACCACAGTTTTGATGATACTTTAACCCTCAACATTCTTCGATTATACCCTAAATCGATTTTTTAACCTCCTTTCCATGTTGTTGACACCTCTGTAGTCTTTACAACACATAAAAATAATGTCAATGACAATTTGGAAAATCTTGCGGCTTTTAAGTTTTTAAAACTTATCCTCACTTTCTTCTACGGCCTCACTTTTCTTCTGTAGATCAAAATTTACTCTTTTCAATTTATTAACGCCATCGTATCGGGAAGATAGACGAAGTTTAAAAACAGTGTAGAAAAAACTATTTATTTAACCATGTCAGAATTTTTACAAAGCCAATGATCTGCTTGGGTTCTATTCCGGAGAAGAATGCTAGATTATCAATTTCATATTTACCAAACTGTCGTTGTCTTGTCTTGCTAATTAGCGATAGGCACCTACACAGTAAATGTTCAATTGTTTCCACCTCTTCCTCACATAGACGGCACTAATTCACTCCGTTAATATCCCATTCGAAAGTGAGAGATCTAATCCTGAAGTGGCCTGTTATGCTGTCTCATAAAATAATAATTTTATGAGACAGCAGCCATATGGTTTTTGAAATCCTGCATCCAGTTTCCGTTGACCATCTGTTGCCGACTACCTCATACAGATTTTGCCAATAAAATAGCCAATAGGAGGTTGTACAGATCCCTCAATCGGTAGATTTGACGACTGTGAACCCCCTCGAGCAAGCTCATCGGCTATCCCATTCCCTTCTATGTTACTGTGCCCTGGAATCCAACATAATTTAACTGTATACAACATATACGACATATCATGTGGAGCACCCTTGTAGTCACGAACCGCTTTTGAGTTAATAGAACACGACTTAAGTGCCTCAAGGGCCTCCTGACTGTCGACAAATATAGCCACCGGTACTATGTTATCGATGGACCATTACTTACTTCTAAAATTACACTTAGAATCCATTTTTATAGATAGGTTCGGATTTAAATATTATATTATAATCAAATTCTAATATATTCCCCAAGTAGTGTAGGATATCATATAGTAGACCCGATCGTTTTTTCAGATTTTTTTAAACCAACGTATTTTTTGAATTTATATGTATTTCATTCCAAAACAAATATTTATAATTGTTTCTCTTTTTTTACAGAAGAACCCTACGATGGCAGTGGTGCTGGATCCGGCGCTGGTGTTGATGACGAAGACGACGATGAAGAAGGTTCTGGTTTGGGTAGTCCCTTTACACCTAGCCACAGACCAGATCACACCGAACGTCCTAATAATCGTGTCGACGATGAAGACGACGACGAAGATGTCGTCCAACAGCGCACCAATATTGGACACGGTGCCGGTGGCTTGCCAACACAAACCTCAAGGCCACATAGTCCTCATGATACCAACGAACTGGATATCGATGATGGCGACAATCATCAGGGTCATCATGATGACGACGATGAAGATCTCAAATCAAGCGGGTCGACGAGACCTGAAAAAATGTCTTTACGTCGTGCTTTATTCATGTATTTAATGCCATTGTATATGGCTTGGTTCGGTGGCGTCATTGCCGACATGCTGTGATTTGTTATTTAGATTTTTATTTGTTTTTTTTACGTTCGTTCGTTTTTTAAGTTTTATTTAAAACAAAACAAATTCTAAGGTAAATTTTTTGTCTCTGTGTAGGATAAACGGAAAGTAGTGAAACAAAATGAAAGAAAGAAAAAAAAACATTATTTTGAACAAAACAAAGATGAAAGTAAAGAAATTCAAATTGTGGGTGATAGTTAAAAGAAAAAAAAAGAAAAACAAAATAGAGAGAATGAGTGCTCCTTTTTAGGGTATTTAAGTAAGCAAAACGAAACAACAAAATTTATTCAAATCGAGTTTATTTCATAATTACTTTTCCTACTCTTTTCGTGTACATATAAAATATTTACATAATTTTATGTATTTCTTTCTTTTTATATATATATATATTTAAATGGCTTAAGTTAGATTTTGATTTTAAAACTATGATTTTTTTTATATAAAGAACAAATATCCCTTTTATTTCGGTATTGAAAATAACTAACCCCCCTAACTGCCTAAAGCAATTGCCCTTCCCAAAAAAAGAAAAGAAAATGGGCTTAAAATGAGAAAACAAATTACAATTTTAATTTTCCATAATTATCAATAAAAATATTGAGAAATATTTTTTTATTGCTATAATTTAGAAGAGGAAATTATCATTAAAAATCCTCAGCCATTTCCTTAGTCATTATTATTGAAAATTTAAGTAAAGAAGTCGTATAGTGTATAGAAATAAAAGTAAAAACACACAATCATCCGAAACAACAAAACAATCTATATACGTAATTGCAAATATGATGTTTCAAAAACTCCCTAAATCCTAAAAACCTAACCTAAAACTTTTATATATATATACACCATTCAAACACACACACATTGTAGTTGTTAAGCCTCAAAAATATTTACATTTATAAAATTTTAACAACCATCTATATATTTATATATTTTGTTAGATTATAAACGAAAAACTGAAAAATAACAACAATGATTATTGTAAAAAAAATCAAGAAGATGATGTGCGATAAAAAACGAATGCATTTGTAATATTATATAATATTTTTAAAACAACCTAAAATAACACCATAAATGTTTCCCTTCCATTATGTGACTCCTCCACGATCATTGTAACCACGATCCCTCCATGAGAAAACAAAATGCAAATGTTATAAAATGTGTAAATGAAGATATTTTTGTTTATGTCGATTTAAAGTATGTTGTTTGGTAGGTCAACGTCTCTTTCAATTCTACGCCTAAAAATTATACAGAAATTTATAGGAATTTGTCCCATAAGTGAAAAAGGCTTTTGGCTATAATATTTGTATTTTTGTTAAATAATGACTTTTTGAAACTTGTGTTTTAAATATTGGATATTCCAATAGATATTCAAATAATTCAAGTTGGTATATAACAGCTCTCTTCAAACCCCAACAAAACAACATACTTCATTTTAGCCGAAATAATAAAATTTGAATTACTTTTTAAATCGAAAACAAAAATATTGAATATCATTTTCGTACTGATGAATTAATTTTACTAAACATAAAATAATCTACTGATTAGCTTCCGATAAACACTCTATCATATGTCAGTAGAGACTTATTAGGATTTGAAAATAGCATTACACATCTTTGTATACATACAAATTTTTCAAAATTCTTATACATAAGTAAAAACTAAATATAAAAATACAAACACAAGAAAATGTGCAATTTAATAAGAAAGAAAACAAAAAGCATAACTACTAATCACAAAATGAAATGATTAGCGTAAAAACTTTGTTCAGCCTAAAAGTATACTTTAAAATTCAATTTAACAAAACAAAAAACAAAAACAAAGAATTATGAATAAAGTTCGAAACGTCAAATGTAACTGTTCCATTCAGGAATTTCAAAACAAAAAAACTTCCAAATTATATTATTTTTTTGGTAAAACTAACTTAATTTTTAGTCATTCAATTTGAATCCAAAACGAAATAAATTAAACAAAAAATTTCTTCCATTTCTGTTTCAGTTTTATGTTTGCATTTATTTTTTCTTTTTGTTTCGTTTGTTAAGCAATATCGAATTTTATAATAACCAAACACTACTTATTATTTAGACATACTATACATACATATTTTATATATATATATATATATATATATATTACATTAAAAACAAAATATGTTTTGCTTTAATTATCTTTCTGTTTTTGTATGTTATTTTTTTCATTTGACTGATTTATAATTTATTTTTGCGATTAAATTCTTCCATTAATACTTTGTATTGTCTTATTTTTAATTATTATTTTTTATAGTTGTGTCTATTCGTATAATACGTACCATATAATATATATGAAAATATTTTATTTTAATTTAACATTTAATTAGCATCGTATATACATATGTACTAAACCCTAAACAAAACCCCTGAACACCTTATTTCATAATTTTATAAATATATATCATAAAAATAACAATAATTATAATAAAAATAAAAAGAAATTTCTATGATAATGAGAAGATGACAATGATGTTGTATGTGACGTATGTGATTATAAAAAAATAAAAATAATTATTTAATAAACAACCGAATATTATTTAAAGAAAAAAAATAAAATGAGTATTTATTCGAAATGGGTTGGTTGCTATTGTTATGGAACAACATTCATATGTTAGAAAATAGGATGTAGAGCCGCTAATTATTTAACGGTTGTTTCACTCGGAGACCTTTGGTCAATTTTGCTCATCCGAATAACCTGAAAATAGAGAATTGAAGGGGAGAAAGATAGGGGATGGAATAAGATGTTACAACTTAGCCAAGAGTGACTTTTGGATAACTTATGCATTTTGGTGGGTGCAATTCCGGTGAAGATTGTTGGAGAATCAATACGTATCTGACAAATAATTGATGCATTTGACTATTGGGCATTATCTTTCAGTATGATAATTCCATCTCGATGGATTTTGATTTTTTCCACCCAAGTACTTTAAACCATTTAATCCACCACCAAAACAAAGGACAAAAACTAAATTAACTTTTACAATGTAGGACTTCCTAGAGAGTGTTTTTTTAATAAAATGAAAAGGCCGAAAGTCACGTCATATCGACATGTCGAAATTTCATGGCTTTCATAATTACAAATTAATAAATGTGCCAGTTTTATTGATTTCTTGAATTGTTAGCAACTGATTGTGAATTTTCATTGAGAAGCCCTATACCATAAAAAAGGAGTCGGAGTAGCTCAATTTCAAATCATGTTTTTAATTTTAAGTGGTTATTTATACTCTTTCGAGTCGAGCTTGATGATCTAAGTTTTGCAATGAAAAGGAAAGCCAGGAGAATAACCTACGTACCCACCATTATGCGACGCGTTTCGCCGTTGGTTAAGCGGTTCATCAGGCATATTGGGCTATGTGGCTTTACGTTGTCGTACGTTGATAATTTGTATTTATCCCGCCCTGATGCGAAACTTGCATATGCGAATTAAATTCAAATTTGTCAAAGTTCGACATTTGTCTTCATTCTAGGAACAGTCCTTTTCAAAGTAGATTTTTGTTGTAGCGATAGATAATTAATCCACACACCTACAATTGCTTCCTGGTATACACATGTTTTTGCGCAACCGTTTTGGAAGTGTTGCAAAACTTAGATCATCAAGCTCGACTCGAAAGAGTATAAATAACCACTTAAAATTACTTTCAGATGATCACTGCCCTTACATGGCAAAATTCAAATAACAGATGTTTTTAATTTTGATTATTTTACCAATTCATTGAATCTACACTCAATACACTTTATATGATATTTGCAAGTTTTCAAAATTGTAACCCTTTGTATGGGGGGATAAAAAAAAACAGTGAACATTTGTAGAAAAGGGACCAGAAGGTGTGAACCAATAGCCTTTTACCCGTCATATTATATGCTTTTAAAGAAATATTATGATGTGCAAAATGTTAATCAAAGGTGTTTCTCCATTCCTGTGTTTCGCCTGCAACAGCTAGAAAGACAGATGAGCGTTCGATCATTTATAAATCGACTCCAACCAAAGATATATTTCTCACCTAAGTTTTAATAGTATAATAATGTCGCAAAATTAAGCGGTCAGGTATGTGTGATGTGGAAGATTGACTCGTGAGTACCAATCATAAATGATAATATGGAATATCAATTTTTCAAAATAAAAAAGAAACAATCGGATAGTTATGCTAATGTCACTCTATAAGTCAATTCAACACAAATAAATAATTCCTTCTTTTTAAATGATCATTTAAACACCTGACATTTGCTGTTATCTTCTATTAAAAAACTATGTGAGTAACGATGAACATATAACTAAAATTAAAAAAAATACCAAAAATATCCCGAAATTGATGGATGGTTGATCGAGGTTGAGATCAATATTTATTTATTAATTTCCAATATTTCAAAATTCATTGAATTTCATCTTTAGGAAAATTGTATGATCACAACAAATAAACATTGCAACTTAATAATAAACATTACATTTTTTTTCTAATAAAAACATATAAATTATAAAAGCTGATCGCTTACATTTAAATCACAAACATAAAATAATGAACTCAAGCTCGATCAACCAACTATAATTTATTATGCATCTTATTAAAGACAAAAACACGTTAAAATTTACAACACATTTTTGAATCACTCAATCAGAAATCAATGAAGAAATTCCGAATATATCTGCACTCTTTGAAGAAAAAATTAATTTATAAGTAGAATTTATATGGAAACTATTGAACGAATTGTTTTATTAGAATAACTCGTTTTCATCGGATATATATTTAGAATGCCAGAAGTACGAGTAGTCGGCACTTTAAGGATTTTCGCATTTTAAACGTTTCAACATTCCAAGTGCATTTTTTCACTACAGTCGGATAAGCCAATACCGATTTATCGAAAAAATCGGTTAATTGAAACCAAAAAATACAAACTAATATTTCGGATGAATTTTCAAACATTTTATTTCGCTTAAATGAAAAACCGGTTAATTGAAAATCCGTATAAGAGAAAGACTTTTTCCTTGGAAAAACACAACACATTATTGTACCAGCGACGAAATTCATTAAATTTTTATTTGTGCAATTTCTAAAATCAATGTGCACATTTTTCCAACCAAAATGTCAACAAAATGTAAGTTCTTACTCAATTCATTTCATTATTTATTAATTTCACGTTTTTTCATATATTAATTGAAAACTTCGTTTAAGCGCAACGAGTTTCGCTTATCCGAAGTCCCTATAATTGAATATTCTGCATAAGAGAAAAAAAATTAAAGAACATACGCGTTTTCGCTTAACCTAATTGGACTGTATATTGTATTTAGGTGCATCTGTTTTGAATTAAATTTACTCCCCGATTCAATAAAAATTGTTGAATTAATTTTTATTAAAGTTGAGTAAATTGATAATTAGATAAAATAGTGCCTTTTTTCCAATTGTTGGCATGACATGATTCATCCGACTATAGAAAAACCTTAAAAATTGTTGTTCCCAAGGACGGCATCGATAAAAAATTTCATATTTATTTTTTAATAATTTTAAATTCTAATGTGTTCTCCTGTATGTTCATTGCAATTACGAATAAGATCTTTATGAAAAATATATAATTTTAATATAGTTACAAGTGTTTTAAAATCGACATGCCCACCAATTCTAAAGAAAGACCTCATTAACAAATTCAAAATTTTTTCTGAATAAATGTACTTAGCTCAATGAAATTTTACACAGACATAGGTTGCAATGTTATTAAAGATTATTCAATGTACTTTTCATATTTGATTTTTTAATTATTTGAAGTTTTATACAACTATGGTTACCATACGTTTTCTTTTTTAAAGGACAATCATCTATTTTAACTGGTTGTCATCTATAAAATGCATTTCCTATATCTATTTCTATAATCTGTCATCTTTGACATATATGTTTTTAAAACCTTGATCAATATTTATTTTTGGTAATTAAAAACAAATTAATAGTATTTTCCAACCGAATTATCTGTTATTTTATATTCTAAGTTCTAATGGGGTAATAAATTTCCATAAACAGTTATGAATTATTAAATGTTGGTATTTTTAGGGTTCCTGGACACGTTTTGCAACCGAATTGGCTGTAATTTGTATATTGGGTTCTATGTTTCTAGGTCCCCTAATATAAAAACCCACATTTTCATTTATTTTAAATTTATATAAATTTAAAGTTGAATGTTATGTACTATACCTTGTGGCCCATGGATTGTAAAATATCCTTGGAAAACATAGTCGACATAGGTTTACTTCTTTGTTATGTTCCTTATAGGGCCAAAAATTTGGCACGATCGTAATTAACGACCTTTAAATCCATTTTATATATTCATAAGTGAATCAAGATGTACATTTTATACACATACTATTATTTTTATTAAAAATATACTTTTTTCTTTTTGTCATCTATTTTCATTTTCAATATCTGGTCACCTAAATACAACAGATGACGACTATTTGCGCATGCCGGCATTAGGAGCACTTACCCTACTACTGTTCTGTTACAATACTGCAAGAATCGACTAGCCTTTACTATTTTTTCGTATTATAAGAAAAAATTGTTATTGTTGTTATTGCTGGTTCTGGAACACATTTCTAAAGAATTTCAATAGTATACTTTTTGTAAAATTATAGCATTGATAGTAAAATGTAACACCGTTCTAATAAACTAAAGTATGCAAATATTTGATTAGAATGAAATGGCGCCTACTATTGTATTAACTCACATTACGGCAGAATTTAGAAAATACAACAATAAATGGTATGCTCCCGTACTGCAAGAATCTACCACATTTTACTATTTTCTTCGATATCATAAAGGAAGATTTGTTATCGCAGTAAAAAGTAGTAGATTCTTGCAGTACGGGAACAGACCAAAAGCAAACAATTTTATGGAAATTTGTAATTTTGGTGTTCCAATCAAAGCGTGGTGGCGCAAAGTGAGTTAATGATAATAAAATTTTCTGGAGAAAGTTTTGTACAAATTAAAAACTTAGGCAGAGTGCCAAAAATTAAATAAAAACTATATGTTTCAAATTTTCATATTATTATATTTGTAAAAAGTATAAAAAATAAATACAGTGTTCTTTTTTAATATAAAAAAATAAATTTCAACTTTACATATGTGTGTATATATAAACAAGACAAATTAAATATTGTTAAATATACTAAATACTATTATTACACTGGATATATGGACAGTTTTTCCTCATTAATATCATATCTAATAGACCTATGAGGTCTAACATTGCACCCGTAAATTTCAGGTACGGAAGAAAAGTAGTTTTGCCACCACAATTTTATGCCATCATTGCCGATGGTCGTGTTTTAATGTAAACAAATGCAATTATTATCAATGCAAATACACCCAAAACCGGAAGAACCACGGTTTTCACTTGATTGTGTATGGCAACATTTTCCATTTTACGTTCCTTCTTTTGTTTGCGAGTTTCCTTTACTTTTCCCTTTAGTTGACGCATTGTTACTGATGCTGAAAAATAAGAGAACAAAAGCCATATGAAAATTGGAAAATTCGGATTGAAAATGTATTGGGGGAAACTTACAGTTATGTTAGTAATATTTAAAAAGAAGTATTAATAAAAAATAACGTCTTATTGTATAGAATGTTGTGGAAATATTAACTCCTATCTATCTCACTTGTTGATTTCTGTCAAAATGTTTGTGACGTGTTCTCTTTAAAGTTCAGAGCCGGTAAAATGTCTTTAAGTCGGCATTGATGGATGACTGCGTTATTTGGTTGAGTATTAAGCTCATTCAATATATTCAATAGGGTAGCAGTTGGTTGAACGTAAGTTTAAAGAATTTTTAAAAATTTTTAATTTAAAAATATACAAATATATATATTTTAGGTTTGCCTTTGTGAGAGTAAAAAACAAACAATAAAATTACAAAAAAAGCCAAAACATTTGGTATTACATTTGTTAAAAAATACATGTGTTGGACAATATATCCCTTGGTTTTTGCTGAGTACATTTTTCCATTAAAATTTTTAAATACTCAATAATAAAAAATTCAAAATAGTTCTCTCAATAGTTCACACTCTTTTAATGAAAATTTGTGTAAAAATACAACATTTTGTACCAATTGCTATATAAATATTTAAAACTTCATAAGAATCGATTAAGAAATGCTTAAATAACATATTTTGCCATTTTAAAAATTAATTTTTAGAATAAATGTATTTAAAGCTGTAAGTGCTGTAAAATCATAACTGCGATGCAATGACTCATATCAGGATTTTATTTCTAATGCCCTTTAACACCCTCAAAGTCTATAAACATTTGATTTTTTAAAAATTCTAAACAAGATTCCCCATTCTCAATGCATCCATAGCCTGACCCCAGCAGTAATTCTAAATCGAATAAGAATTCTAAGGAATTGATATTTTACCGTGAATTGTCATTGCCTATGTATTTGAACGACATCTGTATTCGCGTACAATGGAGATTTTGGGAAATGTATGAAATAGATGGCAGTATTGTCAAAATATAAAATTTTTGTTTTTATTTGCGAACACTAGATGGCATAATGCGAACTACTACTAAACAATAGAAGTTCGCGAAGTTAACAAAAGATGTCAGTAAATTCCCGAAATATAACGCTGTTTCAATTATAATTGTAGTTACGAATAGTAAAAAATCGGTTCACATGACGATTCTAATGAAATTTGAAAAACCATTTGGAGGAAAGGAAAGGTTTCATTACAACTTCGAAGATGTAGCTCATTTCGAAAGACAAATAAATAAAAAGATTATGTTATTTTAAATCCAAATCCATATATCTTCGGGGCCCATTTAACTGGTAATACTAGACATCACGTGTTGATAAACAATAAATTGAATATCCCTATTATATTTTGTTTTATATTTGTTCTGTTCCTTAACCAGCAAGAATGTACAACTTTTTACTGCGATAATTTTGTTTTCCTTTGCAGTAGGGGAACATACCAATTATGTTCTACTTTTTCAATTTGGAATAAAATAAAGAATTGGTCTAATAAAAAATTGCGTAAAATAATTACAGGCCTTTTCAAGAACGAAAATTAATAATTAGCATTTAGAAGTAGTAGTACAGATTTAGATGGAGCAGTACAGTTTGAAATTGAATTGAAATCGGTCTTTGTGGGCTTCATATTTCATTTTGCTTAATTAATTAACATTGTAATTATTTTTAGAAGATTTTTGGTTATTGTTGTTGTTTCAGCTCAGCTTACATTACAGATTGGGCTGTATAATCCGCTTTGTCTAAAACTCTTATATGTTTTTTGGCGCTTTTATTGATAATTATTAATCTGTCCAGGATAATAATATTTTTTTTACATTATGAAGACTCTACTTTCGAATATTTTCTTACTCAAAAAGTCCGAAAAATAATATAAATGAACAGTTGTTTCTCAACTTATTTCTTACATATCGTAGTTGGATTTAATCTATACTAATAAAAGAGTAAAGTGATTGACTGACTGATTTAACGATTCATCAACGCCCAGACGAAACGGCTGAAGCTAGAATCTTGAAATTTTGGATGAGGGTCACTCTTGGTCCAAATGTGAGAGATAAGGCTGGGTACGAAAAGTACTAAAACGTACTAAATGTGATGCCATTTGTATTTGGCGAACCGGCGGAGCTAGAACTCTGAAATTTGGTTTGGTGGTCGATGATGGAGTGTAGGATAGATGTACCAAAGGGTTTTTGGAAATTCGAACTATAACTATCCGAAAAGTACGTAAATGTACTAAATTTGGTACAATTCTGTAGCATGTGAACGGATAGAGCTAAAAACTTAGAATTTGAAATTCGTATTAGGTTTGGGAAGTAGGGTCGATATAAGGAGATGGTTTTGAAACCGTGTACTCATGTGTACGAAAAGTACTATATGGTACTATATTTGGTACAAATTTAATTTAGAGGTATAAATCAAGCTGGAATCCTGAAAATTGATATTAACATTATCGTCAGAGTATAGGATTGGGATATGTACGTAGTTTTAGAAATTTGTTACTTATGTGTACGAAAAGTACTAAATCGTACTATAATTGGTACAATTTGGATTTGGGTGGACCGATAGAGCGGGAACAATAAAATTTGGAGTCAGGATCACTGTATGGGTGTAGGATTGGGGTCATAACTCAGTTTAAGACATTATTACTCATGGGTACTAAATAGTACTAAATTTGGTACAATTTGAATTTTAGGTGAACCAATTGAGCTAGAATCATGAAATTTGGAGTCAGGATCATTGGTGAAGTGTAAGATTGAGATATGTAGGGAGTTTTAAAAATTGTGGGTGAACCGATGGAAATGTAATCCTGAAACTTGGATTTAGGATTACTGTGGGGGTGTTGGTTTGAGTTTTGTAGGAAGTTTTGGAAATTCGTACCACTGTGTACTAAATTTAGTACAATTTGAATTGTGGGTGAACCGATAGAGTTGGAATCCTGAAATTTAGATTTTGGAGCACAGTGGGGGTGTTGGTTTGGGTTAAGTTGGAAGTTTTTGAAATTGGTACTAAATTGTACTAAATTTGGTACAATTTGAATTTTATGTGAACCATTTGTTGAGGTGTAAGATTGAGATATGTAGGGAGTTTTAAAAATTTGTACTAATATGTACTAAATTCGGTACAATTTAAATTGTGGGTGAACCGATGGAATTGGAATCCTGAAACTTGGATTTAGGATCACTGTGGGGTTGTAAGGTTGGGGTATGTAGGAAGTTTTAGAAATTTGAACTAAGTGTACTAAATTTGGTACAATTTATATTGTGTGTGAACCGAAAGAGTTGAAATCCTGAAATTTTGATTTAGGAACCATGTAGGAAGATCTGGAAATTGGTACTACTATGTACTAAATTTAGTACAATTTGAATTGTGGGTGAACCGATAGAATTATAATTCTAAAACTTGAATTTAGAATCAGTATGTATGCTAAACTTGGTACAATTTGGATTGTGGGTGAACCGATAGAGTTTTAATCCTTAAACTTGGATTTTGGATCACTGTGGGGGTGTTCGTTTAGGGTAAAAAGGGGATTCTGGAAATTCGTACTACTTTGTACTAAATTTGGTACAATTTGAATTGTGGGTGAACTGATAGAGTTTGAATCCTGAAACATAGATTTAGGATCACTGTGGGGGTGTTGGTTTGCGGTAAGAAGGAGGTTCTGGAAATTCGTACTACTTTCTACTAAATTTGGTACAATTGTAGGAAGTTTTGGGAATTGCCACAGCTATGTACTAAATTTGGTACAATTTGAATTGTGGGTGAACCGATAGATTTAGAATCCTAAAACTTGGATTTAGAATCACTGTGGAGGTGTAGGATTGGTGTATGTGGGAAGTTTTGGAAATTGGTACTACTGTGTACTAAATTTTGTACAATTTGGATTGTGGGTAAACCGATAGCGTTGGAATCCTGAAACTTGGATTTAGGATCAATGTGGGGGTGTTGGTTTGGGGTAAAAAAGAGGTTTTGGAAATTCGTACTACTGTGTACTAAATTTTGTACAATTTAAATTGTGGGTGAACCAATATAGTTCGAATCCTGAAATTTGAATTTGGAATCATTGTGGGGAAGTAGGATCGGGATATGCATGAAGTTTTGTTGGATCGAAACTTATGGAAATAATGTGTGCTAAATGGAAAATGAAATTTGGTACTAAATGGTACTCAAATTTAATTTATGGTCGATATTAATGTGTGAATTGGATTTTCTGACATATGCAGTTTGCTGTGAAAATAAAATAATATGTTAATGCATGTTTAAATATTTCCTACATTCGCTAACGAAGTTGCGGGCATATGCTAGTTCTATTATATTTTTCTTAATTTTCAAATGAGTTGTGTATATTAGAAGTTTAGTATTTGAAAGAAGTTGCAATTTCTAATTTGTAGATTTGTATACATCTACTAATTAAAAGTAGTGCAATAGTTTCTCGCCCTTCTAGTTTCCCCAGTTAGTAAAAATACAACACATACGTTTTCAGAAAAGTAAAAACTTTTTTTACAATTATTGCCTAAATATTAAACAAATGTATGCGTGTATGTAAATCTAAAAATTATATTACAACTAACTATAACAATTCATTCACAAATTATTAGCCATCTATTTAACATTGTCCAAAAAGTCTTTTGCTTCGTTGATTTTAGCTGCCAAATAAGGGGAACCACCACGATCAGGATGATTCAACAACATGATTTTCTTGTGGGCATCCTTAATCTGGAAATGAACACACATTTATATTAATATCTCAAATACATAGTCGCTATCACATTCTACTTACTTTCGATTTTGAAGCACTTGGACTAACACCCAATATCAGAGAAGCTTCTCTCTTATTCATTTTTGGATCAAAACCACCTTTATAGTATTTCGAATTGGCCAATGATTCTGCATCGAATTTGGGTAGATTTTTCATTGCCTCGTTGAATTTGGTGGTCATTGCTGGCATGCGGCGCATTAAGTGTTTGCCAGCAAAACCGACAGCGGCAACCCCCAAACCGGTTAATATTATAGATGATGCCTAAAATCGATTAAGAAAATTAGTTCTTATTCAACAATAATTAATGTACTTATTTTTACTTACCATTTCTAGTTTAATTTACGTAATTATTGTTGTGAAAATGTAATGAGAATGTCGTTCGGGAATGATCTGATTCAAAAGAATCGTTCATTAAATGAAACTGGTTCTAGTTCACCAAAACAAATGCTTCTTCTTTTACAATATAAATTGTATGCCAATTAAATTGATATCATAACACTTATTGTTCACATTTACGCTATCATCGTACTTTAAATTAATCCTCATTGCATAATTATGGAAGGTAGTCTCATTTGAGAAATGGATAATCAGCAACCCTTCTTAATATGGAATTCATATATCAATTTGTCCCAATTTAGATTAGGCGAGTTTAATTGCGGCAAGTCTTTGGTTGCCGGAGAGAGGGGCAAGGGAAGAGAAATGGAAAAAATTGCTCGTACCGACAACTTTCTGGCAATTCGTTTTGTGTATTTTGTTTGTAGTGTCAGTCTGCTTTTCCACAGGCAGATTTTTATTTGGCAAATTTTTTGTTTTCTTTTTTGAAATTTTCGCTTGCTTTTCCATTAGCAAATTTTTCTATGCCAAATTTGCGAATCAAAATACAAAAGAAAGAAAAAAAAAAACGTCAAAAGTGATTTTTTTAATATTTTATTTATTTTTTACATATTTTAATTAAAATAAAATTTAATTAAAATAAAAATAAAATTAAAAAATAAATTTCACTTGCACAAATAAAAGCAACAGGTTCGTAAACAAAAGCCGGCTGTGTGTCAGTAAAGCGAATAGGTTCAAAAGAAAATGTCAACAAAATTGTTTTCAACGAACAGAGCAAAGCAGAATTTGCGTGTACGGCAAATTCTGAACAGGCAATTTTTTGTTTTTCTTCCTCGCACCCCTCTCGCCTACAAACTCAGTATTTGCCAAATAAAAATTTGCCTGTGGAAAAGCAGACTCAGTAATTTGAAGTACCAATCCAGAACATTTTCGAACAGAAAAAAATTCACAAAATGTAAAAAAAAAAATATAGTTTTGAAACCGAATTGCCTTGTATAGACGCATGAAGCAAGTTTAAAAGAGAACGATAAAAATTGCCGCAAATAAACTCTCCTAATCTAAATCAGGGCATAACTTTTGAGGTGAATAAAATCGTACGCACACGCATGAATTTAGAATTTAGGTACGACGCAAGGTAAATTTACAAGGTAGCCGCATAGGCGAATTTTTAAACAAACATCGGTTGTTGTATTTTGATATATCAAAAATAATTTGCCAAAACAAACAGATTCACAAGATTTTTTTACACAAATTCTTGTAGAAAATGTTAATAAATGTATTGCCAAATAAGCTCTTCCAAATTAGGAGATTTTCATTTATAATTTTGTTTTTTTTATTTTTTGCTTCAACACATGGTATAATAATAAAAGGTAACAGCAAGTGTTGTTGTACAAAAAACGATACAACAACCACATGGAAATTTGTTGTTGTAAGTTCTACTAGTGTCAACTCATTTGACAGAAAAATGTAAACAAACAAACAAACAAATTATCATCAAATTATTTTTGTTTTGAAAATGAAATATTTTCGAATCCTCAAAATAAAAATTGAAAAACATGAATGAAAATCTATCAAATTTATGTCAAATTCATATTGACACTAGTATTACGTTGGAATCAAATCAGCTGGGATTTGCTGTTACCTTTTATAATTGTACCATGGCTTCAACATTACAACCAGTGTTGCCGAAAGTAAGCATTTATGCTCAAGAGTGTGCATAAAAAATGTAAAATTTAGGACTTGGGCGGATTCTGGGCATTATTTGTTTTTTTTTTTTTTGCTTCTGGCAAAAAATGAGGTGAGCAATATTATAGCCCATGGTCCAATTAACAGGTCGTGTTAGAGGCGAAATGATTTCACCCGAACTGTCAAAATTTGACTTAATCTTGTGAAAACGTAAACAAAAACTTTGACAGTTTGAGGGATTTTCTACCAAAATGGCGCATAATATTCACATCTTACACGACCTGTTAATTAGCCCAAGAGTTTGTAAATCAGCAAACTATTGTTCGAAGACTGCTTATATTTTCGACTAGCTGAGTGGATTTTGACATGTTTAAACACATGTTAAATTTTACACGAGGGACGGGATTTGCACAGAAAAAAGCATAGTTAAGTATGAATATGATTTAATATTTGGCGGATCAAGTGGACTCAGACTTTTGTGTGAAAAATTACAAAATTTATTCCAGAAAAAGAAAAGAAGGAAGGTCACAGTTTATCCAAGAACAGTGATTGATCTTTAAATTTACGCAAAGAATATATATAAAGTCCAACTTTTCCTACTAACAAATATCGAGTGAAACCTATAGTTTTCTGTAGTGATCCATCTTTAAACCATGTAATTTAACCGGGAAGTGGATCTGCGCAACGAAGAACATGTAATTCTTTGGTGGACATATAAAGTATATGTTTTTATCAAAAATTCATGGCATAACTATACAAGGTAGTCTCATGCAGTCATATGTTTCCAATTTGTTCATAAATTTGCTTTTGACAAAATTCTGCTTTCAAAATTTAAACGAAATGTTTGAATCATTTATATTTATTAATAGTTTTAAGTTCCCTGCCTATAAAACCTATAAATATAAATTGCAACATTCTTAGTTAAATCTTGAGGACAATGTGAAGCTTTGGAAAAAATATTTTTTTATTTGTTGAAAATTTGCCAATCGCCATTCGTTACATTTTATGGAATTTATTTTTCATTTGATATTGATATATGAATTCCATATTAAGAAATTTTGCCATATTCGGATTTAATGCAGGTTTGGTTAAATATTGAGATGGCCATTCAATGTATCAAATCAATATTTAAAAAAAATTTGAATGAAAGGAATGACACGTGCGTCCCCTATATTCGAACTTGATCAATGAACAAAGTTTGAATCAGACATTCCATTCAACTGACATTGAGGATTCTGGTACTTCCACACTTTGGGGGGAGGTACCAGAAGGAGTGGTTCTATATTCTCCATCTCTCAACTTGATTTCAGTTCGGAAGAAACATATGATGTGCTAAGTTTGGATAAAATAGGTTACTTCCTTCGAAAGCTATCGTGCGCATCAGTCATTCAGAGAGTTAGACTGTAATTTGTAAATGGACTCCAAATTGTCCAATCGGATTTTGACTAAAGACACATGGTCTAAACGGATATTTCGATGATAGAAATTTTGCTGTAGCAAAGTCTGATTTTCCACAGGCAAATTTTTATTTGGCAAATACTGAGTTTGTAGGCGAGAGGGGTGCGAAGAAGAAAAACAAAAATTTGCCTGTTCAGAATTTGCGTACACGCAAATTCTGCTTTGCTCTGTTCGTTGAAAACAATTTTGTTGACATTTCCTTTTGAACCTATTCGCTTTACTGACACACAGCCGGCTTTTGTTTACAAACCTGTTGCTTTAATTTGTGCAAGTGGAATTTAATTTTTAATTTTTGCAATTTATATAACAAAATATATTAAAAAAAAAAAATAAATAAAATATTAAAAAAATCTTTAAACCACTATTAACTTTTATTTTCTTTCATTTGTATTTTGATTCGCAAATTTGGCAAAGAAACATTTGCTAATGGAAAAGCAAGCAAAAATTTCAAAAGAGAAAACAAAAAATTTGCGAAATAAAAATCTGCCTGTGGAAAAGCAGACAAAGTACAATTATTCAAAACAAAGATATTAAAAAAAATATTTAAAAATAAAAATCAATTTTTTGCATCGTAAAATTCATGCTGCTTTGTCTGCTTTTCCACAGGCAAATTTTTATTTGGCAAATACTGAGTTTGTAGGCGAGAGAGGTGCGAGGAAGAAAAACAAAAATTTGCCTGTTCAGAATTTGCCGTACACGCAAATTCAGCTTTGCTCTGTTCGTTGAAAACAATTTTGTTGACATTTTCTTTTGAACCTATTCGCTTTACTGACACACAGCCGGCTTTTGTTTACAAACCTGTTGCTTTAATTTGTGCATGTGAAATTTAATTTTTATTTTTGCAATTTATAAAAAATAAATAAAATATTAAAAAAAATCTTTAAAATGCAAACACTTTTGACTTTTATTTTCTTTCTTTTGTATTTTGATTCGCAAATTTGGCAAAGAAAAATTTGCTAATGGAAAAGCAAGCGAAAATTTCAAAAGAGAAAACAAAAAATTTGCCAAATAAAAATCTGCCTGTGGAAAAGCAGACTTTAGAGAAAAATGATCCTCACTTTTAATATTTAAGGACAGTGTATAATTTTTCAACTCTTGAATTTTTTGGCACTTTTTAGGGGACATTTTGGGCGAAAACAATTTTTCAAACGGCAACGCTGATTACAACATTATTTGAACCAACAGCTGGGCCGATGCGGCAACCTTATTAAATATACCTGGTACGATGCTTAAGCTTACAACCGTTAATTCAGTCATGGATTTTGTGCTTTTTTAATATCAAATACAAATTTTCTGAAAATAATATCCGAAATGTTTCCTTTACATTGTAATAAATGTTTTTGCATTCGTAAATCGGCATCCGCTCGTACATTTTATATTTCACGCTGTGGTCACATTATCTGCCAACAGTGTTTGCAACCAGCGTGTAGTGTTTGTTCGAAACCTTACAATGCTATACCGATTCAAAAGCAAATGCCACCATCAATGAGTGAATATTTTGAGGATCCAATCAAGGCATATCGCCGATATCAGAAGATTGTAAAATTTCATTTCGACCAAGAACGCAGTATTGGTATCCACTTGTACAGGTCAAATGAGGCGGCTATTAGAAAACTCACCGCCGAACTACAGGGATTTAATGAACTGAAACGAAAACTGATACAAACCAAAGAAAAGGAACGTGAACGCATTAGAAAATTAAAGGAATATGTTGCCTATCATGAGCGACGACAGGAACAGCCAAAATATATGAAACCACCTGTTGCGGTCCATCCAAAATATCGTTATGCGGCTAGTAAAGCTCATAGTAATATATCAGATACCAGTACGGACATATCAGTGGATTGTACACCAAAGCTGACACAAACTATCCGAGCTCATTATGCACCGCCACGCACTCCCACTTTGAGTAATGACAACAGTTCAGAAAGTGAAAAACTGTCTAGCCAGACGTCTAGCAGAAGGTTACGCGTACCACCGCCATTATTACCATGTTCTCCTTATAAGAAAAGAGCTAAATCTCCTAAACGAAAATATTATTAAATAACTTTTGTTTCAATAATATTAAATGAATACGATTACTAAATGTGTTTCTATAAACTAAACAGTATAGATGGGCGTAACTGAACGAACATACGGCACCCTACAGCTGCGGAAAGTAAACGTGATTTTTTTTAAAGAATTTGTAATGTCAGCTTTGATTTATCTATGAACATTTTCTCAAAGACAATAAAAAATGAATTTAAAAAATATATATCAAAAACTATAAACCATGTGTATTTTTTTTAATATTATTTTTTGAAGGTTCAGCCAAAAGCGTTAATTTTTTTGATATTATTTGTTAATGGTATATTTATCATTTTTTTACAAATCTTCCGATAGTACCATCCATAGGTACAATTACATTTTTAAGGATGTTTTATTTTCAAGTTTGGTTGATGGTATGTCAATTCAATTTAAAAATTATAATCTATGGAATTTCTTTTCTAGGTCTATGAATATGGATATTTTTAAGAATATTAAGGGCTATCAAGATTTAACGTCAATAACCCCTTCATATCTGCTTCAGACAAACAATCGCTTCATCTGAACTCCGAAGGATTTTTGTAGCCAGAGGACAGTCGGTTGAGTCTGAGAGATGAAAGTTAAAATATATCACACGTACCGAATTATCATTTTATCCTACTATCAGGAAGCACAGGAAACCTTGACGGTTTGGAGACTTAAATGACTCCCAGTACTGTTTCCACCGCTGGGTTGTCAAACATGTGTAGTGAGTAGGTTCTATTGTGTAAGATTTTTATTTTAGTATTTACCAGGTTTATTACCGACATTGGTTCCGTGGCATCGACTCTGATATTTTTCAAACCAAGTGATGCTTTTGGCTCTTATATTTTTTTCAGAAAATCTTCTTCAAATAGTCATGTGTATCAATTAAACGCGTTGTTTTGTCGCTGAACCACATTCCACCGAACCGATTAGAGCAGGTCGTTTGCGTTAGGTAGATCTAAAAAATAAGGCAGTTAAAAATGATTATTTAAAAGCCCGTAACTTCGTTTCTTTTTTATTTTGCGACATTTGATCCGACATTTCGTCACACAAGGTATATACAGTGTTATGTTAAAAAATACACGCGCTTTTTACTCATATATCTCACCAGAAAGGGTTCATTAAAAATGTTCTTTAAAATAAGAATCCCCTTAAATTGGTTTTTCCCTGGAAAAACATTTTATTCGAAAATCCATTCTTTAGTAATCCTTAAAATTGTTTTTATTATTTGTTTTAGATGGGAGGCCTCTCAACCCTCAACGCGAACATTCTGTTTAGCCCTAAGTGTTTACTCTAACAGTGAAGTCGACTGGAAATATAAAATTTATTTTTCCCGATTTGTGTGTTCGTTTGTGTTTCTAGAGTAGCAAATGGTTTTCGATGTTGTTGTACTGATCTGGTCATATTAAAAATTTACTTTATACAATATTAAAAGTAGTTTGATTATTTAATATTTCACAAGAGGTCAAAAAGACTGTTTAGGCAATATAGGTATAGCACACGTGAATACGGGGAATGAAAGAGGGGAGGAAGCAGCTACGGTCAAAATGACCACCTTCGGCAATCTAGTATTAATTAAAGTTTTTTATGTTATAAAACTAACAAATAACATGAATTTAAACTAAAAAAACAAAAAAAAAGTATTTCGTGCAAAAAAATAAGCTCAATTTGGATTGAATTTTTTGAAAAGAAAATAATAATATATTTTTAAAATTACAATTATTAAAAGTTGTTAATTTAGTATTATTTTAGGTATGTAACAAAAATTAAATTTTTCTCCAAAACTTAAAAATACAAATATAAAAACAAAAAACAAATTCACTTAACACAATTTGAGCATAAATTTACATCTAGATTTTAATAAATTAAATTAAAAACCTATTGAAACAAAAAAACTACTGGAAAATATTGGAAATTTTATTACAAATAAATACACTATAATTACAAATTAGTTTTAAAACATTTTATAACACTTAACATGTTAAAAGGCAAAATTTATTACATATAATATAGTCGAGTTGTGATTAAATTAAAATAAAAAACTACAACATGGATTTTTTAAAACTAGTCTTCTAAAAACCCAAATGTGTACATTGGAAAGTAACGGATCTGATGTGGAATCAAAATGGAATTTTTATACTGCTAAATTTAATCGTTTAATTGCTATCGATTTTTTTGCAAATTCCATATACTCCACAAAAATTTTTAATTGCAAATATCTTCGTATTTGACCTGTGACTTTTCATGTTATTTATTTAAAACTATTGAAACTTTCTCATCTAATCAGTTTACTTCTATTTTCTATTCTCGCTAACGTAAAAAATGCAAATCAATTATTAATTTCGTACAAGGAAAACAAATGCATTTCCTATAACAAAAATATTAAAATAAACGAAGAAGAAATAATGTGCTATTCAATTTTCATTTTATTAGATACTTAATTCTTTTACAAAAAAAAAAATTGTATGTACAATACAATACATAAATTATTAAATAATTCAAAAAATAAATGAGGTCAAATATATATTAATACCTTTTTACAATATATATTAATACCTTTTTATTTACTAAAACAGATACCACATAGTGGTATGGAGGATATTTCTTTCATTTTTATACTAAAGTATAGTTTTTACTGGAATTCATTTTCTATCTTAATAATGTTTTGATCTTTTAAATTGGTATGTGCTTCTGCCTGATGGGCTCTTAATTTTGTAATATTCTTAAATTGCATTGAACAAATAAAGCATGTATTGTTTGCATGTGATGCTAAATGCGTCCGTAAATCAGTGCGACCTCTAAATCCTCTATCACATATCGTACATTTAAATTTACGCTTTGCTTCATGCCGGTGCATATGTTTTCGTAATGCACCCAATGTTTTGGCAGACTTTCCACATTCATTGCAAATTAGTTTTTCTTGATCCTCATTTGCCTTTTCAGCTATGTTTTTATTATTTTTATCCGAATGCCAATAATCCATATGTCGCTTCAAACGAAGTCTAGTCATATTAACATGACCACATATTTTACATTTAAAGCTATTAGGATCTTCATGGTAACGTAAATGTTCCTCGATATAATAGTGCGAGTTCAATTTACACTGGCAACAGATTATGTGGCATTTTACATTAGGATGGGTGTCATAAAAATGTTTTTGCAAAAGTGTAAATGTTGGACGCATCGCACCACAAACTAAACACTCCAAATTGGGTCTCCATTTGGCAATGATAGCATCAAGTTCTGAAATAGTTTTTCTTCTATCATCAGCTATTTTCAAAGGATCATAATCACTATCATCATCTTCCATCGAAGAATCAATGTTATTATTGTGCTCAGATGCATTTTCCGCATGTACATCGTATAATTGTAATTCGGGTTCTTCTTTTATTATCACATTGTGTTGTACAATGGTGTGTTGTTTGTACTCTCCAGATTCTTCACATTTTGTGGAAATTATATAATTATTTAGGCAATTTGTTTCCGTTTCTTCTTTTACTTCATAAATATTCTCCTGTTTGATATGTTGATTCGAATCTACACTTATCTCAACAGCATCATATTCTATTTCATTTTTAATAAATTTGTTTTGTGCTTCGTATGCATCCTCCTGGAATTTGTAAAAATTATAGATTCGAGTCCAGCATTTAACACAAAGTTTTCTTATTTTTAAGCCATCGTTCATAATCTGAAATCAAAAAATTTAATTATTAATGGATTTAATTCTAAGAATTAATAACAAACTTACCACTGATCCGAAATATTTTATTACAACTTTCCTAGTCAACGTATCATCGTTTATTTCTACCTTTCGGTTACAAAAGGAATTGCATATTGGACAGAAAACTTGTTGATAATTTCCACTTTGGATTTCCTTTTCCATATGTTGTTTTTGGAGAACATTTGATGTTTGCCGAAATTTATCAAAGTCATTCATACGATACCAACATTTCAAACATATTGTACCAATCTGGTAATTGGAATTGAGGAACTATGGGGTAAATAAAAAATATGTAGAAATTAATTTTAATATAAAAAAAACTAGCAAACTTTTATTTTTGGTACAAAATTAAAATATATATCCCACAGTGAAAAATATTTTTTATTATCAAAGTAGTATTGTATGAAGAATAAAAATTTTTGTAATTTTTGAATTTTTGTCAGTTTGTGAAAAATATAAAATATTCTTTAAATACTACAAGATAAAAATGGAAAAAAAAATTAAATGTATACGGAATGTTTACGTAAATGGTGGTCAATCGGAATTATCTGGATGAGCCAAATACTTCGTGGATAAGAAACAAATTTAAATCCAACAAAATAACTAATCGAAATATGTACCCTGAAATAGTCCATATTAAAAACGCTTAATAATTGATACTTTTGGAACTACGCAATGAAACTAAAAATCTATACCTTCTCAATAAAGGTGAGTGTTTCAATAAAATAAACATAATATATTTAAGCTTACCATGGGGTCAAAATATTTGGTTGTAACTTCGTATACTTCAATATCGTCGTAAAGATTCTTGTAGCCACTACCAATGCATAGATTTGCACATAATCGACAAAGTATATCCGCCATTATGACGATCGTTTGAACCTTTAAAATAACAAATATCCACATTTAATAAATGAATAAATAAAATCCGATTTTAACTCACCTTTAATGGCACTTAATCCTTGAGGAGTATTTGCATAGCAAAGTGTTTCCGAATTTTATTCCTTGCAGGTGTAATAATGTTTGCTTCAAATCCAAAAGAAACAAGTTGCTTCTATTTAGTGTTTCATTATTGTTTTGAAATGTATACGATATTCGCACAACAGTGCATAATATTGAATTTTCAATTATATAGTGAAGGCTAAAGGTTTCAAAAATTGCTTTAATAATTTAGTTTTAAAGATTTCTTTAACAATTTGTGTCCAAGGTCCTTGTTTGTGTTGTCCCGGAACTAAATAGTTCATAAACCTATTCACTGTAAAGAGCTATGAGAACTAGATACGTTTTCATGTAGATCCTTTAATGCCAGGTTCTGACGACATTTGAACGTTGTTCGCCCTCAGAATTACGTACATGAATTAACCCGTTCATATAGGGTTATCCATTTCGTCGACATATTTTTCTTTTCAGTTGATATTGACGAAAATGGATCACTGACAACGTATAACAATTATCAAAACCTATTACAAAAATGTCGATTCTGTCACAGCCACAAATCATTTTTAATTTTTTAATTCAATTTTATTTAAGAACTACCTAAAAAATATCGTGCTATAAAAGTAGGTTATGGTTTACATATGGTCTGTTCCCGTATTGCAAGAAATCTACTACGTTTTACTAGGATAACAAATTTTCTTTTATGTCGATATCATAAAAAATAGTAAAAACTAGTAGATTCTTGCAGTACGGGGACAGACCAATAGTCATGAAGAAATTTGAGCAGAATGGAGCCTGTGCATCATCGCTTCGCACGTTCCGCTTAAAAAATCGGTGCTGTAAGTCAAGCCACTGTTTGGAGCGTTATGGTTGTTTGCCTGCTTTTGAAGATTACGACTTGGAGAATATGTGGTTCCATAAGGCGACCAGATTTTGATAATGAAAATATAACAAAAAGAAACAAGTATATTTTTAACAGAAATAATAGTATGTGTATAAAACGTACATTTGGATTTAGTTATAAATATATAAAATTACATAAAAAGTCGTTAATTACGACCGTGCCAAAGGATATTTTGCAACCCATATATAAAATAACAGATAATTCAGTTGGAAAATGTGTCTAGAAATCCTGAAAATACCTTCACTTCACTGAAATTTCATAAAATATATTAAATTATGAAACCAACATTTTTTAAGTTATGGCTAAGATACCGCCCAATATGTGTCAAAAGGTGGTCGAAAATGACATCAACAGAACCAATGCAAAAGATACCACTCAATATGTGTCAAAAGGTGGTCGAAATGACATCAACAGAATCAATGCTTGCAATATGTGGAAGATATTTAAATTGTGCCTTTAGTTATTGACAAAATGTATCTAATAGTTCTTAGTTATGTAGTAGTTATGTACTATTACGTAGTTATGTACCATTATTCGAACAAATGTACTATTAAGGGGACCCCCCCATTCTCGGGGTCAAAATTTTTTTAGATTTAATTCTAATCTACACTAATTCAAGAATGTCCCTAAAAAATTGCAAGTAAAAATCTCAAACTTTAAACGCGTATTTCTCTTTTGCGAATGGCGGGCACGATAACTCAAAAACTAATAACCCAATCGATTCCAAATTTTTACACGTTTCTCTGTGAGTGTATTGCTATCGTATGAACTAGGATAAAGCCAATCGGTGAAGATCTTCCTTATTTTTTAACACGGTTTTTAGTCAAAAATCGGCAATTTTCCAAAAATATTTTTTCAAAGGTCCGCCATTTTGTTAATTTTAGAGCGACGTCAATAATCCTAGTTCATACGAGAGCCAGACATGTACTCTTTCTAACACCGTTGGAATTTTCGGATTCCGATGTTCCAGTGAGGAGTTATCATGCTCGCCATCAAAAATAAGGAATTTTCTTTAATTACAAAAAACAACAACAAAACAATAAATTATTTTTCTTTTCTTTTAAATCTTCAAATATATATGTGCAAAGTTACAAACCTGAACAAGCATTGGTATTGATTTACCAGCCCATTGAAAATATTGAAAAATTAAAATCAAGAATGGGTGGGGTTCCCTTAAGAGTTTATTTACTAACAAATTTCAATGTTAATCGGTATATTGTTATATTTAAAAAGGCTTTTTATATGCCTCTGTTAATTTTTCTTATCAAATCAGGTATCAGGTTTCCTTCTCAATAGTGCATTAAAATAAATTATAAACATTTTTAATATCATGCTAAAAAAAATAAGCACACTAATTAAGATGCCTATCTAAGAACGTGGTCCTGTATTGTGAATTGTCAGGCAGGAATTTTTTTTTATTAATTTAGAAAACGATATGCTAATATGCAGATAGTTAGGTTTAAAATTCAGCTAGGATTTGCAACATCCAAAACTAAGGTGTGACTTTTAAATTGCGGTTATGTCAAAACATAGACCCATATTTAAAATGTTCTGCGAAGAAGTTTGTCATCCAAATTTCGAAACTACCGGAACTCTCGAATGTGTAAATAACGTAATATAGTAAATTTTTAATACCAAATATGCAAGGAGTAATATACATTTTTTTAAAGGATTTTTATAAAGGAGCAATTGCTATCGTAGTAAAAAGCTGTGCATTCTTGCAGTTTCTGCAATAGACATTAGCGAATTTCGAAGATCTATCTAAAATATTGTGTCATTTTAATAGACAGGTGTATATGACTTTATCGACAAAGCATTTTATTGTGATGAGAATATATATTATTTTTATATGGTCTCCGACAAATATATCAACAGTTCCGTTTGTCTTTTTTACTCGAAAACCGTTCCTTTGCCCCCAAAACTAGTAAAACTTTCAAACAAATATAAAAGAATATGGAGTTCTTTTTCTAGATTTTCTACCCAAGAAATTTGGCCGAGTAAAAATGGTAACTTTTGTTGACATTTTTTTTAATTTTCCGTTCGTATTATTCTGTACTCTGACATCGATTTAGACATTTTCCTTTTACTAGATTTAAACAATTTTAGTTTTATTTCCGGATTCATTAAGTCCAAATGTAAATATTAGTCGTCTTGAAGTACTTCTACTTCAATTATTATGATAATCTGGGCTATCATGATCTATATGACGTACATTGTATAAAATACACAACAAAACGAGATCTAATATAAACATAGCATTACCACCAGTCCGTTGTACAATAAAAAGTATTTCCAAGACGCCGTCATATTATTTCATTCAAACGACACTGAAAACACACAAAAGTGGTTGTAATGCAGTCAACCTCTGAGTAGCATCAACTCGATTCACTGTTTAGAAAATTTTGGATTTGGTATGAAAAACCAAAGAAATTCGAAAGTCGATCTTGAAAAGTCGACTTTGCGATTTCCTCAAAGATCAAAAGTCGACTTCGACTATTTGGCTTTTCAATACAAAAATAAAATCGATTAATCGATTAGTCGAAAGTCGATTTACTTATCCCTATTCGACCCCAAAATATTAACACTGATAGGCAAATAATGCAAATAGTGAAAAGTTCTTGAATTATTTAACAATTCGAAGAAACGAAGTTAATAAAAATCGGAAATCTCCGCCTAAAAGTGATACGAATATCGAATAACAAGTTTGCACCCATAGAAATATATAAAAAAAAAGAAAATCTCTTGTAAAGAAAAAAGGAATCAAACGAAACGAAAGAAAAAAATTATTCTTGTTCTTGTTTTGTAACAAGCTGGAAGCAGCACGATGTGGTGGTATGTTTGAGTTTGATATCCACCATTTGTTGGCTGGATGCCAATTGGCCTCGTTTTTATCACAAGAAATTGCAATGTGTGTGCGAGATTTGCTTGCTGATGTTGTTGTTTTTCTCGTACATATTTTCACTTCTTTTGGTCACCTCTTCGTCGTCACCATCAGCATAGTTGTTGTGAATGGGCTTTGCATTTTTGCTGCCACAACTA